>NW_027366779.1:0-66164 GCF_046119375.1 Phyllobates terribilis | reverse complement strand
AAAATCAATGAATATTGTAAATGCACAAACAGTAATTTCTCCGCATTGCAAGGTGCAATTCTGAAATTTTTTGCTTTTTCCTGCTCCTCTTAGCATGATAAAGAAGATTCAAAGAGAGTGAGATGCCAGCTCCTTTCATTCAGTCAGTAGCTTCAATCATTTCTGGACGTTTTTCAATGGCAAAAATCAATGAATATTGTAAATGCACAAACAGTAATTTCTCCGCATTGCAAGATGCAATTCTGAAATTTTTTGCTTTTTCCTGCTCCTCTTAGCATGATAAAGAAGATTCAAAGAGAGTGAGATGCCAGCTCCTTTCATTCAGTCAGTAGCTTCAGTCATTTCTGGACGTTTTTCAATGCAAAAATCAATGAATATTGTAAATGCACAAACAGTAATTTCTCCGCATTGCAAGGTGCAATTCTGAAATTTTTTGCTTTTTCCTGCTCCTCTTAGCATGATAAAGAAGATTCAAAGAGAGTGAGATGCCAGCTCCTTTCATTCAGTCAGTAGCTTCAATCATTTCTGGTATATGAATAACATGATGTTTTTCAATGGCAAAAATCAATGAATATTGTAAATGCACAAACAGTAATTTCTCCGCATTGCAAGGTGCAATTCTGAAATTTTTTGCTTTTTCCTGCTCCTCTTAGCATGATAAAGAAGATTCAAAGAGAGTGAGATGCCAGCTCCTTTCATTCAGTCAGTAGCTTCAATCATTTCTGGATGTTTTTCAATGGCAAAAATCAATGAATATTATAAATGCACAAACAGTAATTTCTCCGCATTGCAAGGTGCAATTCTGAAATTTCTTGCATTTTCCTGCTCCTCTTAGCATGATAAAGAAGATTCAAAGAGAGTGAGATGCCAGCTCCTTTCATTCAGTCAGTAGCTTCAATCATTTCTGGACGTTTTTCAATGGCAAAAATCAATGAATATTGTAAATGCACAAACAGTAATTTCTCCGCATTGCAAGGTGCAATTCTGAAATTTTTTGCTTTTTCCTGCTCCTCTTAGCATGATAAAGAAGATTCAAAGAGAGTGAGATGCCAGCTCCTTTCATTCAGTCAGTAGCTTCAAACATTTCTGGTATATGAATAACATGATGTTTTTCAATGGCAAAAATCAATGAATATTGTAAATGCACAAACAGTAATTTCTCCGCATTGCAAGGTGCAATTCTGAAATTTTTTGCTTTTTCCTGCTCCTCTTAGCATGATAAAGAAGATTCAAAGAGAGTGAGATGCCAGCTCCTTTCATTCAGTCAGTAGCTTCAATCATTTCTGGACGTTTTTCAATGGCAAAAATCAATGAATATTGTAAATGCACAAACAGTAATTTCTCCGCATTGCAAGGTGCAATTCTGAAATTTTTTGCTTTTTCCTGCTCCTATTAGCATGATAAAGAAGATTCAAAGAGAGTGAGATGCCAGCTTCTTTCATTGTCAGTAGCTTCAAACATTTCTGGGATATGAATAACATGATGTTTTTCAATGGCAAAAATTAATGAATATTGTAAATGCACAAACAGTAATTTCTCCGCATTGCAAGGTGCAATTCTGAAATTTTTTGCTTTTTCCTGCTCCTCTTAGCATGATAAAGAAGATTCAAAGAGAGTGAGATGCCAGCTCCTTTCATTCAGTCAGTAGCTTCAATCATTTCTGGACGTTTTTCAATGGCAAAAATCAATGAATATTGTAAATGCACAAACAGTAATTTCTCCGCATTGCAAGGTGCAATTCTGAAATTTTTTGCTTTTTCCTGCTCCTCTTAGCATGATAAAGAAGATTCAAAGAGAGTGAGATGCCAGCTCCTTTCATTCAGTCAGTAGCTTCAATCATTTCTGGACGTTTTTCAATGGCAAAAATCAATGAATATTGTAAATGCACAAACAGTAATTTCTCCGCATTGCAAGGTGCAATTCTGAAATTTTTTGCTTTTTCCTGCTCCTCTTAGCATGATAAAGAAGATTCAAAGAGAGTGAGATGCCAGCTCCTTTCATTCAGTCAGTAGCTTCAATCATTTCTGGTATATGAATAACATGATGTTTTTCAATGGCAAAAATCAATGAATATTGTAAATGCACAAACAGTAATTTCTCCGCATTGCAAGTTGCAATTCTGAAATTTTTTGCTTTTTCCTGCTCCTCTTAGCATGATAAAGAAGATTCAAAGAGAGTGAGATTCCGGCTCCTTTCATTCAGTCAGTAGCTTCAATCATTTCTGGACGTTTTTCAATGGCAAAAATCAATGAATATTGTAAATGCACAAACAGTAATTTCTCCGCATTGCAAGGTGCAATTCTGAAATTTTTTGCTTTTTCCTGCTCCTCTTAGCATGATAAAGAAGATTCAAAGAGAGTGAGATGCCAGCTCCTTTCATTCAGTCAGTAGCTTCAATCATTTCTGGACGTTTTTCAATGGCAAAAATCAATGAATATTGTAAATGCACAAACAGTAATTTCTCCGCATTGCAAGATGAAATTCTGAAATTTTTTGCTTTTTCCTGCTCCTCTTAGCATGATAAAGAAGATTCAAAGAGAGTGAGATGCCAGCTCCTTTCATTCAGTCAGTAGCTTCAATCATTTCTGGACGTTTTTCAATGGCAAAAATCAATGAATATTGTAAATGCACAAACAGTAATTTCTCCGCATTGCAAGGTGCAATTCTGAAATTTTTTGCTTTTTCCTGCTCCTCTTAGCATGATAAAGAAGATTCAAAGAGAGTGAGATGCCAGCTCCTTTCATTCAGTCAGTAGCTTCAATCATTTCTGGTATATGAATAACATGATGTTTTTCAATGGCAAAAATCAATGAATATTGTAAATGCACAAACAGTAATTTCTCCGCATTGCAAGGTGCAATTCTGAAATTTTTTGCTTTTTCCTGCTCCTCTTAGCATGATAAAGAAGATTCAAAGAGAGTGAGATGCCAGCTCCTTTCATTCAGTCAGTAGCTTCAAACATTTCTGGTATAAACATTTCTGGACGTTTTTCAATGGCAAAAATCAATGAATATTGTAAATGCACAAACAGTAATATCTCCACATTGCAAGGTGCAATGCTGAAATTTTTTTTGCTTTTTCCTGCTAATCCTAGCATGATAAAGAAGATTCAAATAGAGTGAGATGCCAGCTCCTTTCATTCAGTCAGTAGCTTCAAACATTTCTGGACGTTTTTCAATGGCAAAAATCAATGAATATTGTAAATGCACAAACAGTAATATCTCCACATTGCAAGGTGCAATTCTGAAATTTTTTGCTTTTTCCTGCTAATCCTAGCATGATAAAGAAGATTCAAAGAGAGTGAGATGTCAGCTCCTTTCATTCAGTCAGTAGCTTCAAACATTTCTGGTATATGAATAACATGATGTTTTTCAATGGCAAAAATCAATGAATATTGTAAATGCACAAACAGTAATATCTCCACATTGCAAGGTGCAATTCTGAAATTTTTTGCTTTTTCCTGCTAATCCTAGCATGATAAAGAAGATTCAAAGAGAGTGAGATGCCAGCTCCTTTCATTCAGTCAGTAGCTTCAAACATTTCTGGACGTTTTTCAAAGGCAAAAATCAATGAATATTATAAATGCACAAACAGTAATTTCTCCGCATTGCAAGGTGCAATTCTGAAATTTCTTGCATTTTCCTGCTCCTCTTAGCATGATAAAGAAGATTCAAAGAGAGTGAGATGCCAGCTCCTTTCATTCAGTCAGTAGCTTCAATCATTTCTGGACGTTTTTCAATGGCAAAAATCAATGAATATTGTAAATGCACAAACAGTAATTTCTCCGCATTGCAAGGTGCAATTCTGAAATTTTTTGCTTTTTCCTGCTCCTCTTAGCATGATAAAGAAGATTCAAAGAGAGTGAGATGCCAGCTCCTTTCATTCAGTCAGTAGCTTCAAACATTTCTGGTATATGAATAACATGATGTTTTTCAATGGCAAAAATCAATGAATATTGTAAATGCACAAACAGTAATTTCTCCGCATTGCAAGGTGCAATTCTGAAATTTTTTGCTTTTTCCTGCTCCTCTTAGCATGATAAAGAAGATTCAAAGAGAGTGAGATGCCAGCTCCTTTCATTCAGTCAGTAGCTTCAATCATTTCTGGACGTTTTTCAATGGCAAAAATCAATGAATATTGTAAATGCACAAACAGTAATTTCTCCGCATTGCAAGGTGCAATTCTGAAATTTTTTGCTTTTTCCTGCTCCTATTAGCATGATAAAGAAGATTCAAAGAGAGTGAGATGCCAGCTTCTTTCATTGTCAGTAGCTTCAAACATTTCTGGGATATGAATAACATGATGTTTTTCAATGGCAAAAATTAATGAATATTGTAAATGCACAAACAGTAATTTCTCCGCATTGCAAGGTGCAATTCTGAAATTTTTTGCTTTTTCCTGCTCCTCTTAGCATGATAAAGAAGATTCAAAGAGAGTGAGATGCCAGCTCCTTTCATTCAGTCAGTAGCTTCAATCATTTCTGGACGTTTTTCAATGGCAAAAATCAATGAATATTGTAAATGCACAAACAGTAATTTCTCCGCATTGCAAGATGAAATTCTGAAATTTTTTGCTTTTTCCTGCTCCTCTTAGCATGATAAAGAAGATTCAAAGAGAGTGAGATGCCAGCTCCTTTCATTCAGTCAGTAGCTTCAATCATTTCTGGACGTTTTTCAATGGCAAAAATCAATGAATATTGTAAATGCACAAACAGTAATTTCTCCGCATTGCAAGGTGCAATTCTGAAATTTTTTGCTTTTTCCTGCTCCTCTTAGCATGATAAAGAAGATTCAAAGAGAGTGAGATGCCAGCTCCTTTCATTCAGTCAGTAGCTTCAATCATTTCTGGTATATGAATAACATGATGTTTTTCAATGGCAAAAATCAATGAATATTGTAAATGCACAAACAGTAATTTCTCCGCATTGCAAGGTGCAATTCTGAAATTTTTTGCTTTTTCCTGCTCCTCTTAGCATGATAAAGAAGATTCAAAGAGAGTGAGATGCCAGCTCCTTTCATTCAGTCAGTAGCTTCAAACATTTCTGGTATAAACATTTCTGGACGTTTTTCAATGGCAAAAATCAATGAATATTGTAAATGCACAAACAGTAATATCTCCACATTGCAAGGTGCAATGCTGAAATTTTTTTTGCTTTTTCCTGCTAATCCTAGCATGATAAAGAAGATTCAAATAGAGTGAGATGCCAGCTCCTTTCATTCAGTCAGTAGCTTCAAACATTTCTGGACGTTTTTCAATGGCAAAAATCAATGAATATTGTAAATGCACAAACAGTAATATCTCCACATTGCAAGGTGCAATTCTGAAATTTTTTGCTTTTTCCTGCTAATCCTAGCATGATAAAGAAGATTCAAAGAGAGTGAGATGTCAGCTCCTTTCATTCAGTCAGTAGCTTCAAACATTTCTGGTATATGAATAACATGATGTTTTTCAATGGCAAAAATCAATGAATATTGTAAATGCACAAACAGTAATATCTCCACATTGCAAGGTGCAATTCTGAAATTTTTTGCTTTTTCCTGCTAATCCTAGCATGATAAAGAAGATTCAAAGAGAGTGAGATGCCAGCTCCTTTCATTCAGTCAGTAGCTTCAAACATTTCTGGACGTTTTTCAAAGGCAAAAATCAATGAATATTATAAATGCACAAACAGTAATTTCTCCGCATTGCAAGGTGCAATTCTGAAATTTCTTGCATTTTCCTGCTCCTCTTAGCATGATAAAGAAGATTCAAAGAGAGTGAGATGCCAGCTCCTTTCATTCAGTCAGTAGCTTCAATCATTTCTGGACGTTTTTCAATGGCAAAAATCAATGAATATTGTAAATGCACAAACAGTAATTTCTCCGCATTGCAAGGTGCAATTCTGAAATTTTTTGCTTTTTCCTGCTCCTCTTAGCATGATAAAGAAGATTCAAAGAGAGTGAGATGCCAGCTCCTTTCATTCAGTCAGTAGCTTCAAACATTTCTGGTATATGAATAACATGATGTTTTTCAATGGCAAAAATCAATGAATATTGTAAATGCACAAACAGTAATTTCTCCGCATTGCAAGGTGCAATTCTGAAATTTTTTGCTTTTTCCTGCTCCTCTTAGCATGATAAAGAAGATTCAAAGAGAGTGAGATGCCAGCTCCTTTCATTCAGTCAGTAGCTTCAATCATTTCTGGACGTTTTTCAATGGCAAAAATCAATGAATATTGTAAATGCACAAACAGTAATTTCTCCGCATTGCAAGGTGCAATTCTGAAATTTTTTGCTTTTTCCTGCTCCTATTAGCATGATAAAGAAGATTCAAAGAGAGTGAGATGCCAGCTTCTTTCATTGTCAGTAGCTTCAAACATTTCTGGGATATGAATAACATGATGTTTTTCAATGGCAAAAATTAATGAATATTGTAAATGCACAAACAGTAATTTCTCCGCATTGCAAGGTGCAATTCTGAAATTTTTTGCTTTTTCCTGCTCCTCTTAGCATGATAAAGAAGATTCAAAGAGAGTGAGATGCCAGCTCCTTTCATTCAGTCAGTAGCTTCAATCATTTCTGGACGTTTTTCAATGGCAAAAATCAATGAATATTGTAAATGCACAAACAGTAATTTCTCCGCATTGCAAGGTGCAATTCTGAAATTTTTTGCTTTTTCCTGCTCCTCTTAGCATGATAAAGAAGATTCAAAGAGAGTGAGATGCCAGCTCCTTTCATTCAGTCAGTAGCTTCAATCATTTCTGGATGTTTTTCAATGGCAAAAATCAATGAATATTGTAAATGCACAAACAGTAATTTCTCCGCATTGCAAGGTGCAATTCTGAAATTTTTTGCTTTTTCCTGCTCCTCTTAGCATGATAAAGAAGATTCAAAGAGAGTGAGATGCCAGCTCCTTTCATTCAGTCAGTAGCTTCAATCATTTCTGGTATATGAATAACATGATGTTTTTCAATGGCAAAAATCAATGAATATTGTAAATGCACAAACAGTAATTTCTCCGCATTGCAAGTTGCAATTCTGAAATTTTTTGCTTTTTCCTGCTCCTCTTAGCATGATAAAGAAGATTCAAAGAGAGTGAGTTTCCGGCTCCTTTCATTCAGTCAGTAGCTTCAATCATTTCTGGACGTTTTTCAATGGCAAAAATCAATGAATATTGTAAATGCACAAACAGTAATTTCTCCGCATTGCAAGGTGCAATTCTGAAATTTTTTGCTTTTTCCTGCTCCTCTTAGCATGATAAAGAAGATTCAAAGAGAGTGAGATGCCAGCTCCTTTCATTCAGTCAGTAGCTTCAATCATTTCTGGACGTTTTTCAATGGCAAAAATCAATGAATATTGTAAATGCACAAACAGTAATTTCTCCGCATTGCAAGATGAAATTCTGAAATTTTTTGCTTTTTCCTGCTCCTCTTAGCATGATAAAGAAGATTCAAAGAGATTGAGATGCCAGCTCCTTTCATTCAGTCAGTAGCTTCAATCATTTCTGGACGTTTTTCAATGGCAAAAATCAATGAATATTGTAAATGCACAAACAGTAATTTCTCCGCATTGCAAGGTGCAATTCTGAAATTTTTTGCTTTTTCCTGCTCCTCTTAGCATGATAAAGAAGATTCAAAGAGAGTGAGATGCCAGCTCCTTTCATTCAGTCAGTAGCTTCAATCATTTCTGGTATATGAATAACATGATGTTTTTCAATGGCAAAAATCAATGAATATTGTAACTGCACAAACAGTAATTTCTCCGCATTGCAAGGTGCAATTCTGAAATTTTTTGCTTTTTCCTGCTCCTCTTAGCATGATAAAGAAGATTCAAAGAGAGTGAGATGCCAGCTCCTTTCATTCAGTCAGTAGCTTCAATCATTTCTGGACGTTTTTCAATGGCAAAAATCAATGAATATTGTAAATGCACAAACAGTAATTTCTCCGCATTGCAAGGTGCAATTCTGAAATTTTTTGCTTTTTCCTGCTCCTCTTAGCATGATAAAGAAGATTCAAAGAGAGTGAGATGCCAGCTCCTTTCATTCAGTCAGTAGCTTCAGTCATTTCTGGAAGTTTTTCAATGGCAAAAATCAATGAATATTGTAAATGCACAAACAGTAATTTCTCCGCATTGCAAGGTGCAATTCTGAAATTTTTTGCTTTTTCCTGCTCCTCTTAGCATGATAAAGAAGATTCAAAGAGAGTGAGATGCCAGCTCCTTTCATTCAGTCAGTAGCTTCAAACATTTCTGGTATAAACATTTCTGGACGTTTTTCAATGGCAAAAATCAATGAATATTGTAAATGCACAAACAGTAATATCTCCACATTGCAAGGTGCAATGCTGAAATTTTTTTTGCTTTTTCCTGCTAATCCTAGCATGATAAAGAAGATTCAAATAGAGTGAGATGCCAGCTCCTTTCATTCAGTCAGTAGCTTCAAACATTTCTGGACGTTTTTCAATGGCAAAAATCAATGAATATTGTAAATGCACAAACAGTAATATCTCCACATTGCAAGGTGCAATTCTGAAATTTTTTGCTTTTTCCTGCTAATCCTAGCATGATAAAGAAGATTCAAAGAGAGTGAGATGTCAGCTCCTTTCATTCAGTCAGTAGCTTCAAACATTTCTGGTATATGAATAACATGATGTTTTTCAATGGCAAAAATCAATGAATATTGTAAATGCACAAACAGTAATATCTCCACATTGCAAGGTGCAATTCTGAAATTTTTTGCTTTTTCCTGCTAATCCTAGCATGATAAAGAAGATTCAAAGAGAGTGAGATGCCAGCTCCTTTCATTCAGTCAGTAGCTTCAAACATTTCTGGACGTTTTTCAATGGCAAAAATCAATGAATATTGTAAATGCACAAACAGTAATATCTCCACATTGCAAGGTGCAATTCTGAAATTTTTTGCTTTTTCCTGCTACTCCTAGCATGATAAAGAAGATTCAAAGAGAGTGAGATGCCAGCTCCTTTCATTCAGTCAGTAGCTTCAATCATTTCTGGACGTTTTTCAATGGCAAAAATCAATGAATATTGTAAATGCACAAACAGTAATTTCTCCGCATTGCAAGGTGCAATTCTGAATTTTTTTGCTTTTTCCTGCTCCTCTTAGCATGGTAAAGAAGATTCAAAGAGAGTGAGATGCCAGCTCCTTTCATTCAGTCAGTAGCTTCAGTCATTTCTGGACGTTTTTCAATGGCAAAAATCAATGAATATTGTAAATGCACAAAAAGTAATTTCTCCGCATTGCAAGGTGCAATTCTGAAATTTTTTGCTTTTTCCTGCTCCTCTTAGCATGATAAAGAAGATTCAAAGAGAGTGAGATGCCAGCTCCTTTCATTCAGTCAGTAGCTTCAAACATTTCTGGTATAAACATTTCTGGACGTTTTTCAATGGCAAAAATCAATGAATATTGTAAATGCACAAACAGTAATATCTCCACATTGCAAGGTGCAATTCTGAAATTTTTTGCTTTTTCCTGCTAATCCTAGCATGATAAAGAAGATTCAAATAGAGTGAGATGCCAGCTCCTTTCATTCAGTCAGTAGCTTCAAACATTTCTGGACGTTTTTCAATGGCAAAATTCAATGAATATTGTAAATGCACAAACAGTAATATCTCCACATTGCAAGGTGCAATTCTGAAATTTTTTGCTTTTTCCCGCTAATCCTAGCATGATAAAGAAGATTCAAAGAGAGTGAGATGCCAGCTCCTTTCATTCAGTCAGTAGCTTCAATCATTTCTGGACGTTTTTCAATGGCAAAAATCAATGAATATTGTAAATGCACAAACAGTAATTTCTCCGCATTGCAAGGTGCAATTCTGAAATTTTTTGCTTTTTCCTGCTCCTCTTAGCATGATAAAGAAGATTCAAAGAGAGTGAGATGCCAGCTCCTTTCATTCAGTCAGTAGCTTCAATCATTTCTGGTATATGAATAACATGATGTTTTTCAATGGCAAAAATCAATGAATATTGTAAATGCACAAACAGTAATTTCTCCGCATTGCAAGGTGCAATTCTGAAATTTTTTGCTTTTTCCTGCTCCTCTTAGCATGATAAAGAAGATTCAAAGAGAGTGAGATGCCAGCTCCTTTCATTCAGTCAGTAGCTTCAAACATTTCTGGTATAAACATTTCTGGATGTTTTTCAATGGCAAAAATCAATGAATATTGTAAATGCACAAACAGTAATATCTCCACATTGCAAGGTGCAATGCTGAAATTTTTTGCTTTTTCCTGCTAATCCTAGGATGATAAAGAAGATTCAAATAGAGTGAGATGCCAGCTCCTTTCATTCAGTCAGTAGCTTCAAACATTTCTGGACGTTTTTCAATGGCAAAAATCAATGAATATTGTAAATGCACAAACAGTAATATCTCCACATTGCAAGGTGCAATTCTGAATTTTTTTGCTTTTTCCTGCTAATCCTAGCATGATAAAGAAGATTCAAAGAGAGTGAGATGTCAGCTCCTTTCATTCAGTCAGTAGCTTCAATCATTTCTGGTATATGAATAACATGATGTTTTTCAATGGCAAAAATCAATGAATATTGTAAATGCACAAACAGTAATATCTCCACATTGCAAGGTGCAATTCTGAAATTTTTTGCTTTTTCCTGCTAATCCTAGCATGATAAAGAAGATTCAAAGAGAGTGAGATGCCAGCTCCTTTCATTCAGTCAGTAGCTTCAAACATTTCTGGACGTTTTTCAATGGCAAAAATCAATGAATATTGTAAATGCACAAACAGTAATATCTCCACATTGCAAGGTGCAATTCTGAAATTTTTTGCTTTTTCCTGCTACTCCTAGCATGATAAAGAAGATTCAAAGAGAGTGAGATGCCAGCTCCTTTCATTCAGTCAGTAGCTTCAAACATTTCTGGACGTTTTTCAATGGCAAAAATCAATGAATATTGTAAATGCACAAACAGTAATATCTCCACATTGCAAGGTGCAATTCTGAAATTTTTTGCTTTTTCCTGCTAATCCTAGCATGATAAAGAAGATTCAAAGAGAGTGAGATGCCAGCTCCTTTCATTCAGTCAGTAGCTTCAATCATTTCTGGACGTTTTTCAATGGCAAAAATCAATGAATATTGTAAATGCACAAACAGTAATTTCTCCGCATTGCAAGGTGCAATTCTGAAATTTTTTGCTTTTTCCTGCTCCTCTTAGCATGATAAAGAAGATTCAAAGAGAGTGAGATGCCAGCTCCTTTCATTCAGTCAGTAGCTTCAATCATTTCTGGACGTTTTTCAATGGCAAAAATCAATGAATATTGTAAATGCACAAACAGTAATTTCTCCGCATTGCAAGGTGCAATTCTGAAATTTTTTGCTTTTTCCTGCTCCTCTTAGCATGATAATGAAGATTCAAAGAGAGTGAGATGCCAGCTCCTTTCATTCAGTCAGTAGCTTCAATCATTTCTGGTATATGAATAACATGATGTTTTTCAATGGCAAACATCAATGAATATTGTAAATGCACAAACAGTAATTTCTCCGCATTGCAAGTTGCAATTCTGAAATTTTTTGCTTTTTCCTGCTCCTCTTAGCATGATAAAGAAGATTCAAAGAGAGTGAGATGCCAGCTCCTTTCATTCAGTCAGTAGCTTCAATCATTTCTGGACGTTTTTCAATGGCAAAAATCATTGAATATTGTAAATGCACAAACAGTAATTTCTCCGCATTGCAAGGTGCAATTCTGAAATTTTTTGCTTTTTCCTGCTCCTCTTAGCATGATAAAGAAGATTCAAAGAGAGTGAGATGCCAGCTCCTTTCATTCAGTCAGTAGCTTCAATCATTTCTGGACGTTTTTCAATGGCAAAAATCAATGAATATTGTAAATGCACAAACAGTAATTTCTCCGCATTGCAAGGTGCAATTCTGAAATTTTTTGCTTTTTCCTGCTCCTCTTAGCATGATAAAGAAGATTCAAAGAGAGTGAGATGCCAGCTCCTTTCTTTCAGTCAGTAGCTTCAATCATTTCTGGACGTTTTTCAATGGCAAAAATCAATGAATATTGTAAATGCACAAACAGTAATTTCTCCGCATTGCAAGGTGCAATTCTGAAATTTTTTGCTTTTTCCTGCTCCTCTTAGCATGATAAAGAAGATTCAAAGAGAGTGAGATGCCAGCTCCTTTCATTCAGTCAGTAGCTTCAATCATTTCTGGTATATGAATAACATGATGTTTTTCAATGGCAAAAATCAATGAATATTGTAAATGCACAAACAGTAATTTCTCCGCATTGCAAGGTGCAATTCTGAAATTTTTTGCTTTTTCCTGCTCCTCTTAGCATGATAAAGAAGATTCAAAGAGCGTGAGATGCCAGCTCCTTTCATTCAGTCAGTAGCTTCAATCATTTCTGGATGTTTTTCAATGGCAAAAATCAATGAATATTGTAAATGCACAAACAGTAATTTCTCCGCATTGCAAGGTGCAATTCTGAAATTTTTTGCTTTTTCCTGCTCCTCTTAGCATGATAAAGAAGATTCAAAGAGAGTGAGATGCCAGCTCCTTTCATTCAGTCAGTAGCTTCAGTCATTTCTGGACGTTTTTCAATGGCAAAAATCAATGAATATTGTAAATGCACAAACAGTAATTTCTCCGCATTGCAACGTGCAATTCTGAAATTTTTTGCTTTTTCCTGCTCCTCTTAGCATGATAAAGAAGATTCAAAGAGAGTGAGATGCCAGCTCCTTTCATTCAGTCAGTAGCTTCAAACATTTCTGGTATAAACATTTCTGGACGTTTTTCAATGGCAAAAATCAATGAATATTGTAAATGCACAAACAGTAATATCTCCACATTGCAAGGTGCAATTCTGAAATTTTTTGCTTTTTCCTGCTAATCCTAGCATGATAAAGAAGATTCAAATAGAGTGAGATGCCAGCTCCTTTCATTCAGTCAGTAGCTTCAAACATTTCTGGACGTTTTTCAATGGCAAAATTCAATGAATATTGTAAATGCACAAACAGTAATATCTCCACATTGCAAGGTGCAATTCTGAAATTTTTTGCTTTTTCCTGCTAATCCTAGCATGATAAAGAAGATTCAAAGAGAGTGAGATGCCAGCTCCTTTCATTCAGTCAGTAGCTTCAATCATTTCTGGACGTTTTTCAATGGCAAAAATCAATGAATATTGTAAATGCACAAACAGTAATTTCTCCGCATTGCAAGGTGCAATTCTGAAATTTTTTGCTTTTTCCTGCTCCTCTTAGCATGATAAAGAAGATTCAAAGAGAGTGAGATGCCAGCTCCTTTCATTCAGTCAGTAGCTTCAATCATTTCTGGACGTTTTTCAATGGCAAAAATCAATGAATATTGTAACTGCACAAACAGTAATTTCTCCGCATTGCAAGGTGCAATTCTGAAATTTTTTGCTTTTTCCTGCTCCTCTTAGCATGATAAAGAAGATTCAAAGAGAGTGAGATGCCAGCTCCTTTCATTCAGTCAGTAGCTTCAATCATTTCTGGTATATGAATAACATGATGTTTTTCAATGGCAAAAATCAATGAATATTGTAAATGCACAAACAGTAATTTCTCCGCATTGCAAGGTGCAATTCTGAAATTTTTTGCTTTTTCCTGCTCCTCTTAGCATGATAAAGAAGATTCAAAGAGAGTGAGATGCCAGCTCCTTTCATTCAGTCAGTAGCTTCAATCATTTCTGGACGTTTTTCAATGGCAAAAATCAATGAATATTGTAAATGCACAAACAGTAATTTCTCCGCATTGCAAGGTGCAATTCTGAAATTTTTTGCTTTTTCCTGCTCCTCTTAGCATGATAAAGAAGATTCTAAGAGAGTGAGATGCCAGCTCCTTTCATTCAGTCAGTAGCTTCAATCATTTCTGGACGTTTTTCAATGGCAAAAATCAATGAATATTGTAAATGCACAAACAGTAATTTCTCCGCATTGCAAGGTGCAGTTCTGAATTTTTTTGCTTTTTCCTGATCCTCTTAGCATGATAAAGAAGATTCAAAGAGAGTGAGATGCCAGTTCCTTTCATTCAGTCAGTAGCTTCAATCATTTCTGGTATATGAATAACATGATGTTTTTCAATGGCAAAAATCAATGAATATTGTAAATGCACAAACAGTAATTTCTCCGCATTGCAAGGTGCAATTCTGAAATTTTTTGCTTTTTCCTGCTCCTCTTAGCATGATAAAGAAGATTCAAAGAGAGTGAGATGCCAGCTCCTTTCATTCAGTCAGTAGCTTCAAACATTTTTGGTATATGAATAACATGATGTTTTTCAATGGCAAAAATCAATGAATATTGTAAATGCACAAACAGTAATTTCTCCGCATTGCAAGGTGCAATTCTGAAATTTTTTGCTTTTTCCTGCTCCTCTTAGCATGATAAAGAAGATTCAAAGAGAGTGAGATGCCAGCTCCTTTCATTCAGTCAGTAGCTTCAATCATTTCTGGACGTTTTTCAATGGCAAAAATCAATGAATATTGTAAATGCACAAACAGTAATTTCTCCGCATTGCAAGGTGCAATTCTGAAATTTTTTGCTTTTTCCTGCTCCTCTTAGCATGATAAAGAAGATTCAAAGAGAGTGAGATGCCAGCTCCTTTCATTCAGTCAGTAGCTTCAGTCATTTCTGGACGTTTTTCAATGGCAAAAATCAATGAATATTGTAAATGCACAAACAGTAATTTCTCCGCATTGCAAGGTGCAATTCTGAAATTTTTTGCTTTTTCCTGCTCCTCTTAGCATGATAAAGAAGATTCAAAGAGAGTGAGATGCCAGCTCCTTTCATTCAGTCAGTAGCTTCAAACATTTCTGGTATAAACATTTCTGGACGTTTTTCAATGGCAAAAATCAATGAATATTGTAAATGCACAAACAGTAATATCTCCACATTGCAAGGTGCAATTCTGAAATTTTTTGCTTTTTCCTGCTAATCCTAGCATGATAAAGAAGATTCAAATAGAGTGAGATGCCAGCTCCTTTCATTCAGTCAGTAGCTTCAAACATTTCTGGACGTTTTTCAATGGCAAAATTCAATGAATATTGTAAATGCACAAACAGTAATATCTCCACATTGCAAGGTGCAATTCTGAAATTTTTTGCTTTTTCCTGCTAATCCTAGCATGATAAAGAAGATTCAAAGAGAGTGAGATGCCAGCTCCTTTCATTCAGTCAGTAGCTTCAATCATTTCTGGACGTTTTTCAATGGCAAAAATCAATGAATATTGTAAATGCACAAACAGTAATTTCTCCGCATTGCAAGGTGCAATTCTGAAATTTTTTGCTTTTTCCTGCTCCTCTTAGCATGATAAAGAAGATTCAAAGAGAGTGAGATGCAAGCTCCTTTCATTCAGTCAGTAGCTTCAATCATTTCTGGTATATGAATAACATGATGTTTTTCAATGGCAAAAATCAATGAATATTGTAAATGCACAAACAGTAATTTCTCCGCATTGCAAGGTGCAATTCTGAAATTTTTTGCTTTTTCCTGCTCCTCTTAACATGATAAAGAAGATTCTAAGAGAGTGAGATGCCAGCTCCTTTCATTCAGTCAGTAGCTTCAATCATTTCTGGACGTTTTTCAATGGCAAAAATCAATGAATATTGTAAATGCACAAACAGTAATTTCTCCGCATTGCAAGGTGCAGTTCTGAATTTTTTTGCTTTTTCCTGATCCTCTTAGCATGATAAAGAAGATTCAAAGAGAGTGAGATGCCAGTTCCTTTCATTCAGTCAGTAGCTTCAATCATTTCTGGTATATGAATAACATGATGTTTTTCAATGGCAAAAATCAATGAATATTGTAAATGCACAAACAGTAATTTCTCCGCATTGCAAGGTGCAATTCTGAAATTTTTTGCTTTTTCCTGCTCCTCTTAGCATGATAAAGAAGATTCAAAGAGAGTGAGATGCCAGCTCCTTTCATTCAGTCAGTAGCTTCAAACATTTCTGGTATATGAATAACATGATGTTTTTCAATGGCAAAAATCAATGAATATTGTAAATGCACAAACAGTAATTTCTCCGCATTGCAAGGTGCAATTCTGAAATTTTTTGCTTTTTCCTGCTCCTCTTAGCATGATAAAGAAGATTCAAAGAGAGTGAGATGCCAGCTCCTTTCATTCAGTCAGTAGCTTCAATCATTTCTGGACGTTTTTCAATGGCAAAAATCAATGAATATTGTAAATGCACAAACAGTAATTTCTCCGCATTGCAAGGTGCAATTCTGAAATTTTTTGCTTTTTCCTGCTCCTCTTAGCATGATAAAGAAGATTCAAAGAGAGTGAGATGCCAGCTCCTTTCATTCAGTCAGTAGCTTCAGTCATTTCTGGACGTTTTTCAATGGCAAAAATCAATGAATATTGTAAATGCACAAACAGTAATTTCTCCGCATTGCAAGGTGCAATTCTGAAATTTTTTGCTTTTTCCTGCTCCTCTTAGCATGATAAAGAAGATTCAAAGAGAGTGAGATGCCAGCTCCTTTCATTCAGTCAGTAGCTTCAAACATTTCTGGTATAAACATTTCTGGACGTTTTTCAATGGCAAAAATCAATGAATATTGTAAATGCACAAACAGTAATATCTCCACATTGCAAGGTGCAATTCTGAAATTTTTTGCTTTTTCCTGCTAATCCTAGCATGATAAAGAAGATTCAAATAGAGTGAGATGCCAGCTCCTTTCATTCAGTCAGTAGCTTCAAACATTTCTGGACGTTTTTCAATGGCAAAATTCAATGAATATTGTAAATGCACAAACAGTAATATCTCCACATTGCAAGGTGCAATTCTGAAATTTTTTGCTTTTTCCTGCTAATCCTAGCATGATAAAGAAGATTCAAAGAGAGTGAGATGCCAGCTCCTTTCATTCAGTCAGTAGCTTCAATCATTTCTGGACGTTTTTCAATGGCAAAAATCAATGAATATTGTAAATGCACAAACAGTAATTTCTCCGCATTGCAAGGTGCAATTCTGAAATTTTTTGCTTTTTCCTGCTCCTCTTAGCATGATAAAGAAGATTCAAAGAGAGTGAGATGCCAGCTCCTTTCATTCAGTCAGTAGCTTCAATCATTTCTGGACGTTTTTCAATGGCAAAAATCAATGAATATTGTAAATGCACAAACAGTAATTTCTCCGCATTGCAAGGTGCAATTCTGAAATTTTTTGCTTTTTCCTGCTCCTCTTAGCATGATAAAGAAGATTCAAAGAGAGTGAGATGCCAGCTCCTTTCATTCAGTCAGTAGCTTCAATCATTTCTGGTATATGAATAACATGATGTTTTTCAATGGCAAAAATCAATGAATATTGTAAATGCACAAACAGTAATTTCTCCGCATTGCAAGGTGCAATTCTGAAATTTTTTGCTTTTTCCTGCTCCTCTTAGCATGATAAAGAAGATTCAAAGAGAGTGAGATGCCAGCTCCTTTCATTCAGTCAGTAGCTTCAATCATTTCTGGACGTTTTTCAATGGCAAAAATCAATGAATATTGTAAATGCACAAACAGTAATTTCTCCGCATTGCAAGGTGCAATTCTTAAATTTTTTGCTTTTTCCTGCTCCTCTTAGCATGATAAAGAAGATTCAAAGAGAGTGAGATGCCAGCTCCTTTCATTCAGTCAGTAGCTTCAATCATTTCTGGACGTTTTTCAATGGCAAAAATCAATGAATATTGTAAATGCACAAACAGTAATTTCTCCGCATTGCAAATTGCAATTCTGAAATTTTTTGCTTTTTCCTGCTCCTCTTAGCATGATAAAGAAGATTCAAAGAGAGTGAGATGCCAGCTCCTTTCATTCAGTCAGTAGCTTCAATCATTTCTGGACGTTTTTCAATGGCAAAAATCAATGAATATTGTAAATGCACAAACAGTAATTTCTCCGCATTGCAAGGTGCAATTCTGAAATTTTTTGCTTTTTCCTGCTCCTCTTAGCATGATAAAGAAGATTCAAAGAGAATGAGATGCCAGCTCCTTTCATTCAGTCAGTAGCTTCAATCATTTCTGGTATATGAATAACATGATGTTTTTCAATGGCAAAAATCAATGAATATTGTAAATGCACAAACAGTAATTTCTCCGCATTGCAAGGTGCAATTCTGAAATTTTTTGCTTTTTCCTGCTCCTCTTAGCATGATAAAGAAGATTCAAAGAGAGTGAGATGCCAGCTCCTTTCATTCAGTCAGTAGCTTCAATCATTTCTGGATGTTTTTCAATGGCAAAAATCAATGAATATTGTAAATGCACAAACAGTAATTTCTCCGCATTGCAAGGTGCAATTCTGAAATTTTTTGCTTTTTCCTGCTCCTCTTAGCATGATAAAGAAGATTCAGAGAGTGAGATGCCAGCTCCTTTCATTCAGTCAGTAGCTTCAGTCATTTCTGGACGTTTTTCAATGGCAAAAATCAATGAATATTGTAAATGCACAAACAGTAATTTCTCCGCATTGCAAGGTGCAATTCTGAAATTTTTTGCTTTTTCCTGCTCCTCTTAGCATGATAAAGAAGATTCAAAGAGAGTGAGATGCCAGCTCCTTTCATTCAGTCAGTAGCTTCAAACATTTCTGGTATAAACATTTCTGGACGTTTTTCAATGGCAAAAATCAATGAATATTGTAAATGCACAAACAGTAATATCTCCACATTGCAAGGTGCAATTCTGAAATTTTTTGCTTTTTCCTGCTCCTCTTAGCATGATAAAGAAGATTCAAAGAGAGTGAGATGCCAGCTCCTTTCATTCAGTCAGTAGCTTCAATCATTTCTGGACGTTTTTCAATGGCAAAAATCAATGAATATTGTAAATGCACAAACAGTAATTTCTCCGCATTGCAAGGTGCAATTCTGAAATTTTTTGCTTTTTCCTGCTCCTCTTAGCATGATAAAGATGATTCAAAGAGAGTGAGATGCCAGCTCCTTTCATTCAGTCAGTAGCTTCAATCATTTCTGGTATATGAATAACATGATGTTTTTCAATGGCAAAAATCAATGAATATTGTAAATGCACAAACAGTAATTTCTCCGCATTGCAAGGTGCAATTCTGAAATTCTTTGCTTTTTCCTGCTCCTCTTAGCATGATAAAGAAGATTCAAAGAGAGTGAGATGCCAGCTCCTTTCATTCAGTCAGTAGCTTCAAACATTTCTGGTATAAACATTTCTGGACGTTTTTCAATGGCAAAAATCAATGAATATTGTAAATGCACAAACAGTAATATCTCCACATTGCAAGGTGCAATTCTGAAATTTTTTGCTTTTTCCTGCTAATCCTAGCATGGTAAAGAAGATTCAAATAGAGTGAGATGCCAGCTCCTTTCATTCAGTCAGTAGCTTCAAACATTTCTGGTCGTTTTTCAATGGCAAAAATCAATGAATATTGTAAATGCACAAACAGTAATATCTCCACATTGCAAGGTTCAATTCTGAAATTTTTTGCTTTTTCCTGCTAATCCTAGCATGATAAAGAAGATTCAAAGAGAATGAGATGCCAGCTCCTTTCATTCAGTCAGTAGCTTCAAACATTTCTGGTATATGAATAACATGATGTTTTTCAATGGCAAAAATCAATGAATATTGTAAATGCACAAACAGTAATATCTCCATATTGCAAGGTGCAATTCTGAAATTTTTTGCTTTTTCCTGCTAATCCTAGCATGATAAAGAAGATTCAAAGAGAGTGAGATGCCAGCTCCTTTCATTCAGTCAGTAGCTTCAAACATTTCTGGACGTTTTTCAATGGCAAAAATCAATGAATATTGTAAATGCACAAACAGTAATATCTCCACATTGCAAGGTGCAATTCTGAAATTTTTTGCTTTTTCCTGCTACTCCTAGCATGATAAAGAAGATTCAAAGAGAGTGAGATGCCAGCTCCTTTCATTCAGTCAGTAGCTTCAAACATTTCTGGACGTTTTTCAATGGCAAAAATCAATGAATATTGTAAATGCACAAACAGTAATATCTCCACATTGCAAGGTGCAATTCTGAAATTTTTTGCTTTTTCCTGCTAATCCTAGCATGATAAAGAAGATTCAAAGAGAGTGAGATGCCAGCTCCTTTCATTCAGTCAGTAGCTTCAAACATTTCTGGACGTTTTTCAATGGCAAAAATCTATGAATATTGTAAATGCACAAACAGTAATTTCTCCGCATTGCAAGGTGCAATTCTGAAATTTTTTGCTTTTTCCTGCTCCTCTTAGCATGATAAAGATTCAAAGAGAGTGAGATGCCAGCTCCTTTCATTCAGTCAGTAGCTTCAATCATTTCTGGACGTTTTTCAATGGCAAAAATCAATGAATATTGTAAATGCACAAGCAGTAATTTCTCCGCATTGCAAGGTGCAATTCTGAAATTTTTTGCTTTTTCCTGCTCCTCTTAGCATGATAAAGAAGATTCAAAGAGAGTGAGATGCCAGCTCCTTTCATTCAGTCAGTAGCTTCAATCATTTCTGGACGTTTTTCAATGGCAAAAATCAATGAATATTGTAAATGCACAAACAGTAATTTCTCCGCATTGCAAGGTGCAATTCTGAAATTTTTTGCTTTTTCCTGCTCCTCTTAGCATGAAAAAGAAGATTCAAAGAGAATGAGATGCCCGCTCCTTTCATTCAGTCAGTAGCTTCAATCATTTCTGGTATATGAATAACATGATGTTTTTCAATGGCAAAAATCAATGAATATTGTAAATGCACAAACAGTAATTTCTCCGCATTGCAAGGTGCAATTCTGAATTTTTTTGCTTTTTCCTGCTCCTCTTAGCATGATAAAGAAGATTCAAAGAGAGTGAGATGCCAGCTCCTTTCATTCAGTCAGTAGCTTCAATCATTTCTGGACGTTTTTCAATGGCAAAAATCAATGAATATTGTAAATGCACAAACAGTAATTTCTCCGCATTGCAAGGTGCAATTCTGAAATTTTTTGCTTTTTCCTGCTCCTCTTAGCATGATAAAGAAGATTCAAAGAGAGTGAGATGCCAGCTCCTTTCATTCAGTCAGTAGCTTCAAACATTTCTGGTATATGAATAACATGATGTTTTTCAATGGCAAAAATCAATGAATATTGTAAATGCACAAACAGTAATTTCTCCGCATTGCAAGGTGCAATTCTGAAATTTTTTGCTTTTTCCTGCTCCTCTTAGCATGATAAAGAAGATTCAAAGAGAGTGAGATGCCAGCTCCTTTCATTCAGTCAGTAGCTTCAATCTTTTCTGGACGTTTTTCAATGGCAAAAATCAATGAATATTGTAAATGCACAAACAGTAATTTCTCCGCATTGCAAGGTGCAATTCTGAAATTTTTTGCTTTTTCCTGCTCCTCTTAGCATGATAAAGAAGATTCAAAGAGAGTGAGATGCCAGCTCCTTTCATTCAGTCAGTAGCTTCAATCATTTCTGGTATATGAATAACATGATGTTTTTCAATGGCAAAAATCAATGAATATTGTAAATGCACAAACAGTAATTTCTCCGCATTGCAAGGTGCAATTCTGAAATTTTTTGCTTTTTCCTGCTCCTCTTAGCATGGTAAAGAAGATTCAAAGAGAGTGAGATGCCAGCTCCTTTCATTCAGTCAGTAGCTTCAATCATTTCTGGACGTTTTTCAATGGCAAAAATCAATGAATATTGTAAATGCACAAACAGTAATTTCTCCGCATTGCAAGGTGCAATTCTGAAATTTTTTGCTTTTTCCTGCTCCTCTTAGCATGATAAAGAAGATTCAAAGAGAGTGAGATGCCAGCTCCTTTCATTCAGTCAGTAGCTTCAATCATTTCTGGGTATGAATAACATGATGTTTTTCAATGGCAAAAATCAATGAATATTGTAAATGCACAAACAGTAATTTCTCCACATTGCAAAGTGCAATTCTGAAATTTTTTGCTTTTTCCTGCTCCTCTTAGCATGATAAAGAAGATTCAAAGAGAGTGAGATGCCAGCTCCTTTCATTCAGTCAGTAGCTTCAATCATTTCTGGACGTTTTTCAATGGCAAAAATCAATGAATATTGTAAATGCACAAACAGTAATTTCTCCGCACTGCAACGTGCAATTCTGAAATTTTTTGCTTTTTCCTGCTCCTCTTAGCATGATAAAGAAGATTCAAAGAGAGTGAGATGCCAGCTCCTTTCATTCAGTCAGTAGCTTCAATCATTTCTGGACGTTTTTCAATGGCAAAAATCAATGAATATTGAAAATGCACAAACAGTAATTTCTCCGCATTGCAAGGTGCAATTCTGAATTTTTTTGCTTTTTCCTGCTCCTCTTAGCATGATAAAGAAGATTCAAAGAGAGTGAGATGCCAGCTCCTTTCATTCAGTCAGTAACTTCAAACATTTCTGGTATAAACATTTCTGGACGTTTTTCAATGGCAAAAATCAATGAATATTGTAAATGCACAAACAGTAATATCTCCACATTGCAAGGTGCAATTCTGAAATTTTTTGCTTTTTCCTGCTAATCCTAGCATGATAAAGAATATTCAAATAGAGTGAGATGCCAGCTCCTTTCATTCAGTCAGTAGCTTCAAACATTTCTGGACGTTTTTCAATGGCAAAAATCAATGAATATTGTAAATGCACAAACAGTAATATCTCCACATTGCAAGGTGCAATTCTGAAATTTTTTGCTTTTTCCTGCTAATCCTAGCATGATAAAGAAGATTCAAAGAGAGTGAGATGCCAGGTCCTTTCATTCAGTCAGTAGCCTCAAACATTTCTGCTATATGAATAACATGATGTTTTTTAATGGCAAAAATCAATGAATATTGTAAATGCACAAACAGTAATATCTCCACATTGCAAGGTGCAATTCTGAAATTTTTTGCTTTTTCCTGCTAATCCTAGCATGATAAAGAAGATTCAAAGAGAGTGAGATGCCAGCTCCTTTCATTCAGTCAGTAGCTTCAAACATTTCTGGACGTTTTTCAATGGCAAAAATCAATGAATATTGTAAATGCACAAACAGTAATATCTCCACATTGCAAGGTGCAATTCTGAAATTTTTTGCTTTTTCCTGCTACTCCTAGCATGATAAAGAAGATTCAAAGAGAGTGAGATGCCAGCTCCTTTCATTCAGTCAGTAGCTTCAAACATTTCTGTACGTTTTTCAATGGCAAAAATCAATGAATATTGTAAATGCACAAACAGTAATATCTCCACATTGCAAGGTGCAATTCTGAAATTTTTTGCTTTTTCCTGCTAATCCTAGCATGATAAAGAAGATTCAAAGAGAGTGAGATGCCAGCTCCTTTCATTCAGTCAGTAGCTTCAAACATTTCTGGACGTTTTTCAATGGCAAAAATCAATGAATATTGTAAATGCACAAACAGTAATATCTCCACATTGCAAGGTGCAATTCTGAAATTTTTTGCTTTTTCCTGCTAATCCTAGCATGAAAAAGAAGATTCAAAGAGAGTGAGATGCCAGCTCCTTTCATTCAGTATGTAGCTTCAATCATTTCTGGACGTTTTTCAATGGCAAAAATCAATGAATATTGTAAATGCACAAACAGTAATTTCTCCGCATTGCAAGGTGCAATTCTGAAATTTTTTGCTTTTTCCTGCTCCTCTTAGCATGATAAAGAAGATTCAAAGAGAGTGAGATGCCCGCTCTTTTCATTCAGTCAGTAGCTTCAATCATTTCTGGTATATGAATAACATGATGTTTTTCAATGGCAAAAATCAATGAATATTGTAAATGCACAAACAGTAATTTCTCCGCATTGCAAGTTGCAATTCTGAATTTTTTTGCTTTTTCCTGCTCCTCTTAGCATGATAAAGAAGATTCAAAGAGAGTGAGATGCCAGCTCCTTTCATTCAGTCAGTAGCTTCAATCATTTCTGGACGTTTTTCAATGGCAAAAATCAATGAATATTGTAAATGCACAAACAGTAATTTCTCCGCATTGCAAGGTGCAATTCTGAAATTTTTTGCTTTTTCCTGCTCCTCTTAGCATGATAAAGAAGATTCAAAGAGAGTGAGATGCCAGCTCCTTTCATTCAGTCAGTAGCTTCAATCTTTTCTGGACGTTTTTCAATGGCAAAAATCAATGAATATTGTATATGCACAAACAGTAATTTCTCCGCATTGTAAGGTGGAATTCTGAAATTTTTTGCTTTTTCCTGCTCCTCTTAGCATGATAAAGAAGATTCAAAGATAGTGAGATGCCAGCTTCTTTCATTCAGTCAGTAGCTTCAAACATTTCTGGTAAATGAATAACATGATGTTTTTCAATGGCAAAAATCAATGAATATTGTAAATGCACAAAGAGTAATTTCTCCGCATTGCAAGGTGCAATTCTGAAATTTTTTGCTTTTTCCTGCTCCTCTTAGCATGATAAAGAAGACTCAAAGAGAGTTACATGCCAGCTCCTTTCATTCAGTCAGTAGCTTCAATCATTTCTGGACGTTTTTCAATGGCAAAAATCAATGAATATTGTAAATGCACAAACAGTAATTTCTCCGCATTGCAAGGTGCAATTCTGAAATTTTTTGCTTTTTCCTGCTCCTCTTAGCATGATAAAGAAGATTCAAAGAGAGTGAGATGCCAGCTCCTTTCATTCAGTCAGTAGCTTCAATCATTTCTGGACGTTTTTCAATGGCAAAAATCAATGAATATTGTAAATGCACAAACAGTAATTTCTCCACATTGCAAGGTGCAATTCTGAAATTTTTTGCTTTTTCCTGCTCCTCTTAGCATGATAAAGAAGATTCAAAGAGAGTGAGATGCCAGCTCCTTTCATTCAGTCAGTAGCTTCAATCATTTCTGGTATATGAATAACATGATGTTTTTCAATGGCAAAAATCAATGAATATTGTAACTGCACAAACAGTAATTTCTCCGCATTGCAAGGTGCAATTCTGAAATTTTTTGCTTTTTCCTGCTCCTCTTAGCATGGTAAAGAAGATTCAAAGAGAGTGAGATGCCAGCTCCTTTCATTCAGTCAGTAGCTTCAATCATTTCTGGACGTTTTTCAATGGCAAAAATCAATGAATATTGTAAATGCACAAACAGTAATTTCTCCGCATTGCAAGGTGCAATTCTGAAATTTTTTGCTTTTTCCTGCTCCTCTTAGCATGATAAAGAAGATTCAAAGAGATTGAGATGCCAGCTCCTTTCATTCAGTCAGTAGCTTCAATCATTTCTGGACGTTTTTCAATGGCAATAATCAATGAATATTGTAAATGCACAAACAGTAATTTCTCCGCATTGCAAGGTGCAATTCTGAAATTTTTTGCTTTTTCCTGCTCCTCTTAGCATGATAAAGAAGATTCAAAGAGAGTGAGATGCCAGCTCCTTTCATTCAGTCAGTAGCTTCAATCATTTCTGGTATATGAATAACATGATGTTTTTCAATGGCAAAAATCAATGAATATTGTAAATGCACAAACAGTAATTTCTCCGCATTGCAAGGTGCAATTCTGAAATTTTTTGCTTTTTCCTGCTCCTCTTAGCATGATAAAGAAGATTCAAAGAGATTGAGATGCCAGCTCCTTTCATTCAGTCAGTAGCTTCAATCATTTCTGGACGTTTTTCAATGGCAATAATCAATGAATATTGTAAATGCACAAACAGTAATTTCTCCGCATTGCAAGGTGCAATTCTGAAATGTTTTGCTTTTTCCTGCTCCTCTTAGCATGATAAAGAAGATTCAAAGAGAGTGAGATGCCAGCTCCTTTCATTCGGTCAGTAGCTTCAATCATTTCTGGGTATGAATAACATGATGTTTTTCAATGGCAAAAATCAATGAATATTGTAAATGCACAAACAGTAATTTCTCCACATTGCAAGGTGCAATTCTGAAATTTTTTGCTTTTTCCTGCTCCTCTTAGCATGATAAAGAAGATTCAAAGAGAGTGAGATGCCAGCTCCTTTCATTCAGTCAGTAGCTTCAATCATTTCTGGACGTTTTTCAATGGCAAAAATCAATGAATATTGTAAATGCACAAACAGTAATTTCTCCGCATTGCAAGGTGCAATTCTGAAATTTTTTGCTTTTTCCTGCTCCTCTTAGCATGATAAAGAAGATTCAAAGAGAGTGAGATGCCAGCTCCTTTCATTCAGTCAGTAGCTTCAATCATTTCTGGACATTTTTCAATGGCAAAAATCAATGAATATTGTAAATGCACAAACAGTAATTTCTCCGCATTGCAAGGTGCAATTCTGAATTTTTTTGCTTTTTCCTGCTCCTCTTAGCATGATAAAGAAGATTCAAAGAGAGTGAGATGCCAGCTCCTTTCATTCAGTCAGTAGCTTCAAACATTTCTGGTATAAACATTTCTGGACGTTTTTCAATGGCAAAAATCAATGAATATTGTAAATGCACAAACAGTAACATCTCCACATTGCAAGGTGCAATTCTGAAATTTTTTGCTTTTTCCTGCTAATCCTAGCATGATAAAGAATATTCAAATAGAGTGAGATGCCAGCTCCTTTCATTCAGTCAGTAGCTTCAAACATTTCTGGACGTTTTTCAATGGCAAAAATCAATGAATATTGTATATGCACAAACAGTAATTTCTCCGCATTGTAAGGTGGAATTCTGAAATTTTTTGCTTTTTCCTGCTCCTCTTAGCATGATAAAGAAGATTCAAAGATAGTGAGATGCCAGCTTCTTTCATTCAGTCAGTAGCTTCAAACATTTCTGGTAAATGAATAACATGATGTTTTTCAATGGCAAAAATCAATGAATATTGTAAATGCACAAAGAGTAATTTCTCCGCATTGCAAGGTGCAATTCTGAAATTTTTTGCTTTTTCCTGCTCCTCTTAGCATGATAAAGAAGACTCAAAGAGAGTTACATGCCAGCTCCTTTCATTCAGTCAGTAGCTTCAATCATTTCTGGACGTTTTTCAATGGCAAAAATCAATGAATATTGTAAATGCACAAACAGTAATTTCTCCGCATTGCAAGGTGCAATTCTGAAATTTTTTGCTTTTTCCTGCTCCTCTTAGCATGATAAAGAAGATTCAAAGAGAGTGAGATGCCAGCTCCTTTCATTCAGTCAGTAGCTTCAATCATTTCTGGACGTTTTTCAATGGCAAAAATCAATGAATATTGTAAATGCACAAACAGTAATTTCTCCGCATTGCAAGGTGCAATTCTGAAATTTTTTGCTTTTTCCTGCTCCTCTTAGCATGATAAAGAAGATTCAAAGAGAGTGAGATGCCAGCTCCTTTCATTCAGTCAGTAGCTTCAATCATTTCTGGTATATGAATAACATGATGTTTTTCAATGGCAAAAATCAATGAATATTGTAACTGCACAAACAGTAATTTCTCCGCATTGCAAGGTGCAATTCTGAAATTTTTTGCTTTTTCCTGCTCCTCTTAGCATGGTAAAGAAGATTCAAAGAGAGTGAGATGCCAGCTCCTTTCATTCAGTCAGTAGCTTCAATCATTTCTGGACGTTTTTCAATGGCAAAAATCAATGAATATTGTAAATGCACAAACAGTAATTTCTCCGCATTGCAAGGTGCAATTCTGAATTTTTTTGCTTTTTCCTGCTCCTCTTAGCATGATAAAGAAGATTCAAAGAGAGTGAGATGCCAGCTCCTTTCATTCAGTCAGTAGCTTCAATCACTTCTGGACGTTTTTCAATGGCAAAAATCAATGAATATTGTAAATGCACAAACAGTAATTTCTCCGCATTGCAAGGTGCAATTCTGAAATTTTTTGCTTTTTCCTGCTCCTCTTAGCATGATAAAGAAGATTCAAAGAGAGTGAGATGCCAGCTCCTTTCATTCAGTCAGTAGCTTCAATCATTTCTGGTATATGAATAACATGATGTTTTTCAATGGCAAAAATCAATGAATATTGTAAATGCACAAACAGTAATTTCTCCGCATTGCAAGGTGCAATTCTGAAATTTTTTGCTTTTTCCTGCTCCTCTTAGCATGGTAAAGAAGATTCAAAGAGAGTGAGATGCCAGCTCCTTTCATTCAGTCAGTAGCTTCAATCATTTCTGGACGTTTTTCAATGGCAAAAATCAATGAATATTGTAAATGCACAAACAGTAATTTCTCCGCATTGCAAGGTGCAATTCTGAAATTTTTTGCTTTTTCCTGCTCCTCTTAGCATGATAAAGAAGATTCAAAGAGATTGAGATGCCAGCTCCTTTCATTCAGTCAGTAGCTTCAATCATTTCTGGACGTTTTTCAATGGCAATAATCAATGAATATTGTAAATGCACAAACAGTAATTTCTCCGCATTGCAAGGTGCAATTCTGAAATTTTTTGCTTTTTCCTGCTCCTCTTAGCATGATAAAGAAGATTCAAAGAGAGTGAGATGCCAGCTCCTTTCATTCAGTCAGTAGCTTCAATCATTTCTGGTATATGAATAACATGATGTTTTTCAATGGCAAAAATCAATGAATATTGTAAATGCACAAACAGTAATTTCTCCGCATTGCAAGGTGCAATTCTGAAATTTTTTGCTTTTTCCTGCTCCTCTTAGCATGATAAAGAAGATTCAAAGAGAGTGAGATGCCAGCTCCTTTCATTCGTTCAGTAGCTTCAATCATTTCTGGGTATGAATAACATGATGTTTTTCAATGGCAAAAATCAATGAATATTGTAAATGCACAAACAGTAATTTCTCCACATTGCAAGGTGCAATTCTGAAATTTTTTGCTTTTTCCTGCTCCTCTTAGCATGATAAAGAAGATTCAAAGAGAGTGAGATGCCAGCTCCTTTCATTCAGTCAGTAGCTTCAATCATTTCTGGACGTTTTTCAATGGCAAAAATCAATGAATATTGTAAATGCACAAACAGTAATTTCTCCGCATTGCAAGGTGCAATTCTGAAATTTTTTGCTTTTTCCTGCTCCTCTTAGCATGATAAAGAAGATTCAAAGAGAGTGAGATGCCAGCTCCTTTCATTCAGTCAGTAGCTTCAATCATTTCTGGACATTTTTCAATGGCAAAAATCAATGAATATTGTAAATGCACAAACAGTAATTTCTCCGCATTGCAAGGTGCAATTCTGAATTTTTTTGCTTTTTCCTGCTCCTCTTAGCATGATAAAGAAGATTCAAAGAGAGTGAGATGCCAGCTCCTTTCATTCAGTCAGTAGCTTCAAACATTTCTGGTATAAACATTTCTGGACGTTTTTCAATGGCAAAAATCAATGAATATTGTAAATGCACAAACAGTAATATCTCCACATTGCAAGGTGCAATTCTGAAATTTTTTGCTTTTTCCTGCTAATCCTAGCATGATAAAGAATATTCAAATAGAGTGAGATGCCAGCTCCTTTCATTCAGTCAGTAGCTTCAAACATTTCTGGACGTTTTTCAATGGCAAAAATCAATGAATATTGTATATGCACAAACAGTAATTTCTCCGCATTGTAAGGTGGAATTCTGAAATTTTTTGCTTTTTCCTGCTCCTCTTAGCATGATAAAGAAGATTCAAAGATAGTGAGATGCCAGCTTCTTTCATTCAGTCAGTAGCTTCAAACATTTCTGGTAAATGAATAACATGATGTTTTTCAATGGCAAAAATCAATGAATATTGTAAATGCACAAAGAGTAATTTCTCCGCATTGCAAGGTGCAATTCTGAAATTTTTTGCTTTTTCCTGCTCCTCTTAGCATGATAAAGAAGACTCAAAGAGAGTTACATGCCAGCTCCTTTCATTCAGTCAGTAGCTTCAATCATTTCTGGACGTTTTTCAATGGCAAAAATCAATGAATATTGTAAATGCACAAACAGTAATTTCTCCGCATTGCAAGGTGCAATTCTGAAATTTTTTGCTTTTTCCTGCTCCTCTTAGCATGATAAAGAAGATTCAAAGAGAGTGAGATGCCAGCTCCTTTCATTCAGTCAGTAGCTTCAATCATTTCTGGACGTTTTTCAATGGCAAAAATCAATGAATATTGTAAATGCACAAACAGTAATTTCTCCGCATTGCAAGGTGCAATTCTGAAATTTTTTGCTTTTTCCTGCTCCTCTTAGCATGATAAAGAAGATTCAAAGAGAGTGAGATGCCAGCTCCTTTCATTCAGTCAGTAGCTTCAATCATTTCTGGTATATGAATAACATGATGTTTTTCAATGGCAAAAATCAATGAATATTGTAACTGCACAAACAGTAATTTCTCCGCATTGCAAGGTGCAATTCTGAAATTTTTTGCTTTTTCCTGCTCCTCTTAGCATGGTAAAGAAGATTCAAAGAGAGTGAGATGCCAGCTCCTTTCATTCAGTCAGTAGCTTCAATCATTTCTGGACGTTTTTCAATGGCAAAAATCAATGAATATTGTAAATGCACAAACAGTAATTTCTCCGCATTGCAAGGTGCAATTCTGAAATTTTTTGCTTTTTCCTGCTCCTCTTAGCATGATAAAGAAGATTCAAAGAGAGTGAGATGCCAGCTCCTTTCATTCAGTCAGTAGCTTCAATCATTTCTGGTATATGAATAACATGATGTTTTTCAATGGCAAAAATCAATGAATATTGTAAATGCACAAACAGTAATTTCTCCGCATTGCAAGGTGCAATTCTGAAATTTTTTGCTTTTTCCTGCTCCTCTTAGCATGGTAAAGAAGATTCAAAGAGAGTGAGATGCCAGCTCCTTTCATTCAGTCAGTAGCTTCAATCATTTCTGGACGTTTTTCAATGGCAAAAATCAATGAATATTGTAAATGCACAAACAGTAATTTCTCCGCATTGCAAGGTGCAATTCTGAAATTTTTTGCTTTTTCCTGCTCCTCTTAGCATGATAAAGAAGATTCAAAGAGATTGAGATGCCAGCTCCTTTCATTCAGTCAGTAGCTTCAATCATTTCTGGACGTTTTTCAATGGCAATAATCAATGAATATTGTAAATGCACAAACAGTAATTTCTCCGCATTGCAAGGTGCAATTCTGAAATTTTTTGCTTTTTCCTGCTCCTCTTAGCATGATAAAGAAGATTCAAAGAGAGTGAGATGCCAGCTCCTTTCATTCAGTCAGTAGCTTCAATCATTTCTGGTATATGAATAACATGATGTTTTTCAATGGCAAAAATCAATGAATATTGTAAATGCACAAACAGTAATTTCTCCGCATTGCAAGGTGCAATTCTGAAATTTTTTGCTTTTTCCTGCTCCTCTTAGCATGATAAAGAAGATTCAAAGAGAGTGAGATGCCAGCTCCTTTCATTCGTTCAGTAGCTTCAATCATTTCTGGGTATGAATAACATGATGTTTTTCAATGGCAAAAATCAATGAATATTGTAAATGCACAAACAGTAATTTCTCCACATTGCAAAGTGCAATTCTGAAATTTTTTGCTTTTTCCTGCTCCTCTTAGCATGATAAAGAAGATTCAAAGAGAGTGAGATGCCAGCTCCTTTCATTCAGTCAGTAGCTTCAATCATTTCTGGACGTTTTTCAATGGCAAAAATCAATGAATATTGTAAATGCACAAACAGTAATTTCTCCGCATTGCAAGGTGCAATTCTGAAATTTTTTGCTTTTTCCTGCTCCTCTTAGCATGATAAAGAAGATTCAAAGAGAGTGAGATGCCAGCTCCTTTCATTCAGTCAGTAGCTTCAATCATTTCTGGACATTTTTCAATGGCAAAAATCAATGAATATTGTAAATGCACAAACAGTAATTTCTCCGCATTGCAAGGTGCAATTCTGAATTTTTTTGCTTTTTCCTGCTCCTCTTAGCATGATAAAGAAGATTCAAAGAGAGTGAGATGCCAGCTCCTTTCATTCAGTCAGTAGCTTCAAACATTTCTGGTATAAACATTTCTGGACGTTTTTCAATGGCAAAAATCAATGAATATTGTAAATGCACAAACAGTAATATCTCCACATTGCAAGGTGCAATTCTGAAATTTTTTGCTTTTTCCTGCTAATCCTAGCATGATAAAGAATATTCAAATAGAGTGAGATGCCAGCTCCTTTCATTCAGTCAGTAGCTTCAAACATTTCTGGACGTTTTTCAATGGCAAAAATCAATGAATATTGTATATGCACAAACAGTAATTTCTCCGCATTGTAAGGTGGAATTCTGAAATTTTTTGCTTTTTCCTGCTCCTCTTAGCATGATAAAGAAGATTCAAAGATAGTGAGATGCCAGCTTCTTTCATTCAGTCAGTAGCTTCAAACATTTCTGGTAAATGAATAACATGATGTTTTTCAATGGCAAAAATCAATGAATATTGTAAATGCACAAAGAGTAATTTCTCCGCATTGCAAGGTGCAATTCTGAAATTTTTTGCTTTTTCCTGCTCCTCTTAGCATGATAAAGAAGACTCAAAGAGAGTTACATGCCAGCTCCTTTCATTCAGTCAGTAGCTTCAATCATTTCTGGACGTTTTTCAATGGCAAAAATCAATGAATATTGTAAATGCACAAACAGTAATTTCTCCGCATTGCAAGGTGCAATTCTGAAATTTTTTGCTTTTTCCTGCTCCTCTTAGCATGATAAAGAAGATTCAAAGAGAGTGAGATGCCAGCTCCTTTCATTCAGTCAGTAGCTTCAATCATTTCTGGACGTTTTTCAATGGCAAAAATCAATGAATATTGTAAATGCACAAACAGTAATTTCTCCGCATTGCAAGGTGCAATTCTGAAATTTTTTGCTTTTTCCTGCTCCTCTTAGCATGATAAAGAAGATTCAAAGAGAGTGAGATGCCAGCTCCTTTCATTCAGTCAGTAGCTTCAATCATTTCTGGTATATGAATAACATGATGTTTTTCAATGGCAAAAATCAATGAATATTGTAACTGCACAAACAGTAATTTCTCCGCATTGCAAGGTGCAATTCTGAAATTTTTTGCTTTTTCCTGCTCCTCTTAGCATGGTAAAGAAGATTCAAAGAGAGTGAGATGCCAGCTCCTTTCATTCAGTCAGTAGCTTCAATCATTTCTGGACGTTTTTCAATGGCAAAAATCAATGAATATTGTAAATGCACAAACAGTAATTTCTCCGCATTGCAAGGTGCAATTCTGAATTTTTTTGCTTTTTCCTGCTCCTCTTAGCATGATAAAGAAGATTCAAAGAGAGTGAGATGCCAGCTCCTTTCATTCAGTCAGTAGCTTCAATCACTTCTGGACGTTTTTCAATGGCAAAAATCAATGAATATTGTAAATGCACAAACAGTAATTTCTCCGCATTGCAAGGTGCAATTCTGAAATTTTTTGCTTTTTCCTGCTCCTCTTAGCATGATAAAGAAGATTCAAAGAGAGTGAGATGCCAGCTCCTTTCATTCAGTCAGTAGCTTCAATCATTTCTGGTATATGAATAACATGATGTTTTTCAATGGCAAAAATCAATGAATATTGTAAATGCACAAACAGTAATTTCTCCGCATTGCAAGGTGCAATTCTGAAATTTTTTGCTTTTTCCTGCTCCTCTTAGCATGGTAAAGAAGATTCAAAGAGAGTGAGATGCCAGCTCCTTTCATTCAGTCAGTAGCTTCAATCATTTCTGGACGTTTTTCAATGGCAAAAATCAATGAATATTGTAAATGCACAAACAGTAATTTCTCCGCATTGCAAGGTGCAATTCTGAAATTTTTTGCTTTTTCCTGCTCCTCTTAGCATGATAAAGAAGATTCAAAGAGAGTGAGATGCCAGCTCCTTTCATTCAGTCAGTAGCTTCAATCATTTCTGGACGTTTTTCAATGGCAAAAATCAATGAATATTGTAAATGCACAAACAGTAATTTCTCCGCATTGCAAGGTGCAATTCTGAAATTTTTTGCTTTTTCCTGCTCCTCTTAGCATGATAAAGAAGATTCAAAGAGAGTGAGATGCCAGCTCCTTTCATTCAGTCAGTAGCTTCAATCATTTCTGGACGTTTTTCAATGGCAAAAATCAATGAATATTGTAAATGCACAAACAGTAATTTCTCCGCATTGCAAGGTGCAATTCTGAAATTTTTTGCTTTTTCCTGCTCCTCTTAGCATGATAAAGAAGATTCAAAGAGAGTGAGATGCCAGCTCCTTTCATTCAGTCAGTAGCTTCAATCATTTCTGGTATATGAATAACATGATGTTTTTCAATGGCAAAAATCAATGAATATTGTAACTGCACAAACAGTAATTTCTCCGCATTGCAAGGTGCAATTCTGAAATTTTTTGCTTTTTCCTGCTCCTCTTAGCATGGTAAAGAAGATTCAAAGAGAGTGAGATGCCAGCTCCTTTCATTCAGTCAGTAGCTTCAATCATTTCTGGACGTTTTTCAATGGCAAAAATCAATGAATATTGTAAATGCACAAACAGTAATTTCTCCGCATTGCAAGGTGCAATTCTGAATTTTTTTGCTTTTTCCTGCTCCTCTTAGCATGATAAAGAAGATTCAAAGAGAGTGAGATGCCAGCTCCTTTCATTCAGTCAGTAGCTTCAATCACTTCTGGACGTTTTTCAATGGCAAAAATCAATGAATATTGTAAATGCACAAACAGTAATTTCTCCGCATTGCAAGGTGCAATTCTGAAATTTTTTGCTTTTTCCTGCTCCTCTTAGCATGATAAAGAAGATTCAAAGAGAGTGAGATGCCAGCTCCTTTCATTCAGTCAGTAGCTTCAATCATTTCTGGTATATGAATAACATGATGTTTTTCAATGGCAAAAATCAATGAATATTGTAAATGCACAAACAGTAATTTCTCCGCATTGCAAGGTGCAATTCTGAAATTTTTTGCTTTTTCCTGCTCCTCTTAGCATGGTAAAGAAGATTCAAAGAGAGTGAGATGCCAGCTCCTTTCATTCAGTCAGTAGCTTCAATCATTTCTGGACGTTTTTCAATGGCAAAAATCAATGAATATTGTAAATGCACAAACAGTAATTTCTCCGCATTGCAAGGTGCAATTCTGAAATTTTTTGCTTTTTCCTGCTCCTCTTAGCATGATAAAGAAGATTCAAAGAGAGTGAGATGCCAGCTCCTTTCATTCAGTCAGTAGCTTCAATCATTTCTGGACGTTTTTCAATGGCAAAAATCAATGAATATTGTAAATGCACAAACAGTAATTTCTCCGCATTGCAAGGTGCAATTCTGAAATTTTTTGCTTTTTCCTGCTCCTCTTAGCATGATAAAGAAGATTCAAAGAGAGTGAGATGCCAGCTCCTTTCATTCAGTCAGTAGCTTCAATCATTTCTGGACATTTTTCAATGGCAAAAATCAATGAATATTGTAAATGCACAAACAGTAATTTCTCCGCATTGCAAGGTGCAATTCTGAATTTTTTTGCTTTTTCCTGCTCCTCTTAGCATGATAAAGAAGATTCAAAGAGAGTGAGATGCCAGCTCCTTTCATTCAGTCAGTAGCTTCAAACATTTCTGGTATAAACATTTCTGGACGTTTTTCAATGGCAAAAATCAATGAATATTGTAAATGCACAAACAGTAATATCTCCACATTGCACGGTGCAATTCTGAAATTTTTTGCTTTTTCCTGCTAATCCTAGCATGATAAAGAAGATTCAAAGAGAGTGAGATGCCAGCTCCTTTCATTCAGTCAGTAGCTTCAATCATTTCTGGTATATGAATAACATGATGTTTTTCAATGGCAAAAATCAATGAATATTGTAAATGCACAAACAGTAATTTCTCCGCATTGCAAGGTGCAATTCTGAAATTTTTTGCTTTTTCCTGCTCCTCTTAGCATGGTAAAGAAGATTCAAAGAGAGTGAGATGCCAGCTCCTTTCATTCAGTCAGTAGCTTCAATCATTTCTGGACGTTTTTCAATGGCAAAAATCAATGAATATTGTAAATGCACAAACAGTAATTTCTCCGCATTGCAAGGTGCAATTCTGAAATTTTTTGCTTTTTCCTGCTCCTCTTAGCATGATAAAGAAGATTCAAAGAGAGTGAGATGCCAGCTCCTTTCATTCAGTCAGTAGCTTCAATCATTTCTGGACGTTTTTCAATGGCAAAAATCAATGAATATTGTAAATGCACAAACAGTAATTTCTCCGCATTGCAAGGTGCAATTCTGAAATGTTTTGCTTTTTCCTGCTCCTCTTAGCATGATAAAGAAGATTCAAAGAGAGTGAGATGCCAGCTCCTTTCATTCAGTCAGTAGCTTCAATCATTTCTGGGTATGAATAACATGATGTTTTTCAATGGCAAAAATCAATGAATATTGTAAATGCACAAACAGTAATTTCTCCACATTGCAAGGTGCAATTCTGAAATTTTTTGCTTTTTCCTGCTCCTCTTAGCATGATAAAGAAGATTCAAAGAGAGTGAGATGCCAGCTCCTTTCATTCAGTCAGTAGCTTCAATCATTTCTGGACGTTTTTCAATGGCAAAAATCAATGAATATTGTAAATGCACAAACAGTAATTTCTCCGCATTGCAAGGTGCAATTCTGAATTTTTTTGCTTTTTCCTGCTCCTCTTAGCATGATAAAGAAGATTCAAAGAGAGTGAGATGCCAGCTCCTTTCATTCAGTCAGTAGCTTCAAACATTTCTGGTATAAACATTTCTGGACGTTTTTCAATGGCAAAAATCAATGAATATTGTAAATGCACAAACAGTAATATCTCCACATTGCAAGGTGCAATTCTGAAATTTTTTGCTTTTTCCTGCTAATCCTAGCATGATAAAGAATATTCAAATAGGGTGAGATGCCAGCTCCTTTCATTCAGTCAGTAGCTTCAAACATTTCTGGACGTTTTTCAATGGCAAAAATCAATGAATATTGTAAATGCACAAACAGTAATATCTCCACATTGCAAGGTGCAATTCTGAAATTTTTTGCTTTTTCCTGCTAATCCTATCATGATAAAGAAGATTCAAAGAGAGTGAGATGCCAGGTCCTTTCATTCAGTCAGTAGCCTCAAACATTTCTGGTATATGAATAACATGATGTTTTTCAATGGCAAAAATCAATGAATATTGTAAATGCACAAACAGTAATATCTCCACATTGCAAGGTGCAATTCTGAAATTTTTTGCTTTTTCCTGCTAATCCTAGCATGATAAAGAAGATTCAAAGAGAGTGAGATGCCAGCTCCTTTCATTCAGTCAGTAGCTTCAAACATTTCTGGACGTTTTTCAATGGCAAAAATCAATGAATATTGTAAATGCACAAACAGTAATATCTCCACATTGCAAGGTGCAATTCTGAAATTTTTTGCTTTTTCCTGCTACTCCTAGCATGATAAAGAAGATTCAAAGAGAGTGAGATGCCAGCTCCTTTCATTCAGTCAGTAGCTTCAAACATTTCTGGACGTTTTTCAATGGCAAAAATCAATGAATATTGTAAATGCACAAACAGTAATATCTCCACATTGCAAGGTGCAATTCTGAAATTTTTTGCTTTTTCCTGCTAATCCTAGCATGATAAAGAAGATTCAAATAGAGTGAGATGCCAGCTCCTTTCATTCAGTCAGTAGCTTCAAACATTTCTGGACGTTTTTCAATGGCAAAAATCAATGAATATTGTAAATGCACAAACAGTAATATCTAAACATTGCAAGGTGCAATTCTGAAATGTTTTGCTTTTTCCTGCTAATCCTAGCATGATAAAGAAGATTCAAAGATAGTGAGATGCCAGATCCTTTCATTCAGTCAGTAGCTTAAAACATTTCTGGTATATGAATAACATGATGTTTTTCAATGGCAAAAATCAATGAATATTGTAAATGCACAAACAGTAATTTCTCCACATTGCAAGGTGCAATTCTGAAATTTTTTGCTTTTTCCTGCTAATCCTAGCATGATAAAGAACATTCAAAGTGAGTGAGATGCCAGCTCCCTTCATTCAGTCAGTAGCTTCAAACATTTCTGGACGTTTTTCAATGGCAAAAATCAATGAATACTGTAAATGCACAAACAGTAAGATCTCCACATTGCAAGGTGCAATTCTGAAACCTTGCAATGCGGAGAAATTACTGTTTGTGCATTTACAATATTCATTGATTTTTGCCATTGAAAAACGTCCAGAAATGATTGAAGCTACTGACTGAATGAAAGGAGCTGGCATCTCACTCTCTTTGAATCTTCTTTATCATGCTAAGAGGAGCAGGAAAAAGCAAAAAATTTCAGAATTGCACCTTGCAATGCGGAGAAATTACTGTTTGTGCATTTACAATATTCATTGATTTTTGCCATTGAAAAACATCATGTTATTCATATACCAGAAATGTTTGAAGCTACTGACTGAATGAAAGGAGCTGGCATCTCACTCTCTTTGAATCTTCTTTATCATGCTAAGAGGAGCAGGAAAAAGCAAAAAATTTCAGAATTGCACCTTGCAATGCGGAGAAATTACTGTTTGTGCATTTACAATATTCATTGATTTTTGCCATTGAAAAACGTCCAGAAATGATTGAAGCTACTGACTGAATGAAAGGAGCTGGCATCTCACTCTCTTTGAATCTTCTTTATCATGCTAAGAGGAGCAGGAAAAAGCAAAAAATTTCAGAATTGCACCTTGCAATGCGGAGAAATTACTGTTTGTGCATTTACAATATTCATTGATTTTTGCCATTGAAAAACGTCCAGAAATGATTGAAGCTACTGACTGAATGAAAGGAGCTGGCATCTCACTCTCTTTGAATCTTCTTTATCATGCTAAGAGGAGCAGGAAAAAGCAAAAAAATTCAGAATTGCACCTTGCAATGCGGAGAAATTACTGTTTGTGCATTTACAATATTTATTGATTTTTGCCATTGAAACACGTCCAGAAATGTTTGAAGCTACTGACTGAATGAAAGGAGCTGGCATCTCACTCTCTTTGAATCTTCTTTATCATGATAGGATTAGCAGGATAAAGCAAAAAATTTCAGAATTGCACCTTGCAATGTGGAGATATTACTGTTTGTGCATTTACAATATTCATTGATTTTTGCCATTGAAAAACGTCCAGAAATGTTTGAAGCTACTGACTGAATGAAAGGAGCTGGCATCTCACTCTCTTTGAATCTTCTTTATCATGCTAGGGTTAGCAGGAAAAAGCAAAAAATTTCAGAATTGCACCTTGCAATGTGGAGATATTACTGTTTGTGCATTTACAATATTCATTGATTTTTGCCATTGAAAAACGTCCAGAAATGTTTATACCAGAAATGTTTGAAGCTACTGACTGAATGAAAGGAGCTGGCATCTCACTCTCTTTGAATCTTATTTATCATGCTAAGAGGAGCAGGAAAAAGCAAAAAATTTCAGAATTGCACCTTGCAATGCGGAGAAATTACTGTTTGTGCATTTACAATATTCATTGATTTTTGCCATTGAAAAACATCATGTTATTCATATACCAGAAATGATTGAAGCTACTGACTGAATGAAAGGAGCTGGCATCTCACTCTCTTTGAATCTTCTTTATCATGCTAGGATTAGCAGGAAAAAGCAAAAAATTTCAGAATTGCACCGTGAAATGTGGAGATATTACTGTTTGTGCATTTACAATATTCATTGATTTTTGCCATTGAAAAACGTCCAGAAATGTTTGAAGCTACTGACTGAATGAAAGGAGCTGGCATCTCACTCTCTTTGAATCTTCTTTATCATGCTAGGATTAGCAGGAAAAAGCAAAAAATTTCAGAATTGCACCTTGCAATGTGGAGATATTACTGTTTGTGCATTTACAATATTCATTGATTTTTGCCATTGAAAAACGTCCAGAAATGTTTGAAGCTACTGACTGAATGAAAGGAGCTGGCATCTCCCTCTCTTTGAATCTTCTTTATCATGCTAGGATTAGCAGGAAAAAGCAAAAAATTTCAGAATTGCACCTTGCAATGTGGAGATATTACTGTTTGTGCATTTACAATATTCATTGATTTTTGCCATTGAAAAACGTCCAGAAATGTTTGAAGCTACTGACTGAATGAAAGGAGCTGGCATCTCACTCTCTTTGAATCTTCTTTATCATGCTAGGGTTAGCAGGAAAAAGCAAAAAATTTCAGAATTGCACCTTGCAATGTGGAGATATTACTGTTTGTGCATTTACAATATTCATTGATTTTTGCCATTGAAAAACGTCCAGAAATGTTTATACCAGAAATGTTTGAAGCTACTGACTGAATGAAAGGAGCTGGCATCTCACTCTCTTTGAATCTTATTTATCATGCTAAGAGGAGCAGGAAAAAGCAAAAAATTTCAGAATTGCACCTTGCAATGCGGAGAAATTACTGTTTGTGCATTTACAATATTCATTGATTTTTGCCATTGAAAAACATCATGTTATTCATATACCAGAAATGATTGAAGCTACTGACTGATTGAAAGGAGCTGGCATCTCACTCTCTTTGAATCTTCTTTATCATGCTAGGATTAGCAGGAAAAAGCAAAAAATTTCAGAATTGCACCGTGAAATGTGGAGATATTACTGTTTGTGCATTTACAATATTCATTGATTTTTGCCATTGAAAAACGTCCAGAAATGTTTGAAGCTACTGACTGAATGAAAGGAGCTGGCATCTCACTCTCTTTGAATCTTCTTTATCATGCTAGGATTAGCAGGAAAAAGCAAAAAATTTCAGAATTGCACCTTGCAATGTGGAGATATTACTGTTTGTGCATTTACAATATTCATTGATTTTTGCCATTGAAAAACGTCCAGAAATGTTTGAAGCTACTGACTGAATGAAAGGAGCTGGCATCTCCCTCTCTTTGAATCTTCTTTATCATGCTAGGATTAGCAGGAAAAAGCAAAAAATTTCAGAATTGCACCTTGCAATGTGGAGATATTACTGTTTGTGCATTTACAATATTCATTGATTTTTGCCATTGAAAAACGTCCAGAAATGTTTATACCAGAAATGTTTGAAGCTACTGACTGAATGAAAGGAGCTGGCATCTCACTCTCTTTGAATCTTATTTATCATGCTAAGAGGAGCAGGAAAAAGCAAAAAATTTCAGAATTGCACCTTGCAATGCGGAGGAATTACTGTTTGTGCATTTACAATATTCATTGATTTTTGCCATTGAAAAACATCATGTTATTCATATACCAGAAATGATTGAAGCTACTGACTGAATGAAAGGAGCTGGCATCTCACTCTCTTTGAATCTTCTTTATCATGCTAGGATTAGCAGGAAAAAGCAAAAAATTTCAGAATTGCACCTTGAAATGTGGAGATATTACTGTTTGTGCATTTACAATATTCACTGATTTTTGCCATTGAAAAACGTCCAGAAATGTTTGAAGCTACTGACTGAATGAAAGGAGCTGGCATCTCACTCTCTTTGAATCTTCTTTATCATGCTAGGATTAGCAGGAAAAAGCAAAAAATTTCAGAATTGCACCTTGCAATGTGGAGATATTACTGTTTGTGCATTTACAATATTCATTGATTTTTGCCATTGAAAAACGTCCAGAAATGTTTGAAGCTACTGACTGAATGAAAGGAGCTGGCATCTCCCTCTCTTTGAATCTTCTTTATCATGCTAGGAGTAGCAGGAAAAAGCAAAAAATTTCAGAATTGCACCTTGCAATGTGGAGATATTACAGTTTGTGCATTTACAATATTCATTGATTTTTTCCATTGAAAAACGTCCAGAAATGTTTGAAGCTACTGACTGAATGAAAGGAGCTGGCATCTCACTCTCTTTGAATCTTCTTTATCATGCTAGGATTAGCAGGAAAAAGCAAAAAATTTCAGAATTGCACCTTGCAATGTGGAGATATTACTGTTTGTGCATTTACAATATTCATTGATTTTTGCCATTGAAAAACATCATGTTATTCATATACCAGAAATGTTTGAAGCTACTGACTGAATGAAAGGAGCTGGCATCTCACTCTCTTTGAATCTTCTTTATCATGCTAGGATTAGCAGGAAAAAGCAAAAAATTTCAGAATTGCACCTTGCAATGTGGAGATATTACTGTTTGTGCATTTACAATATTCATTGATTTTTGCCATTGAAAAACGTCCAGAAATGTTTGAAGCTACTGACTGAATGAAAGGAGCTGGCATCTCACTCTATTTGAATCTTCTTTATCATGCTAGGATTAGCAGGAAAAAGCAAAAAATTTCAGAATTGCACCTTGCAATGTGGAGATATTACTGTTTGTGCATTTACAATATTCATTGATTTTTGCCATTGAAAAACGTCCAGAAATGTTTATACCAGAAATGTTTGAAGCTACTGACTGAATGAAAGGAGCTGGCATCTCACTCTCTTTGAATCTTCTTTATTATGCTAAGAGGAGCAGGAAAAAGCAAAAAAATTCAGAATTGCACCTTGCAATGCGGAGAAATTACTGTTTGTGCATTTACAATATTCATTGATTTTTGCCATTGAAACACGTCCAGAAATGTTTGAAGCTACTGACTGAATGAAAGGAGCTGGCATCTCACTCTCTTTGAATCTTCTTTATCATGATAGGATTAGCAGGAAAAAGCAAAAAATTTCAGAATTGCACCTTGCAATGTGGAGATATTACTGTTTGTGCATTTACAATATTCATTGATTTTTGCCATTGAAAAACGTCCAGAAATGTTTATACCAGAAATGTTTGAAGCTACTGACTGAATGAAAGGAGCTGGCATCTCACTCTCTTTGAATCTTCTTTATCATGCTAAGAGGAGCAGGAAAAAGCAAAAAAATTCAGAATTGCACCTTGCAATGCGGAGAAATTACTGTTTGTGCATTTACAATATTCATTGATTTTTGCCATTGAAAAACATCATGTTATTCATATACCAGAAATGATTGAAGCTACTGACTGAATGAAAGGAGCTGGCATCTCACTCTCTTTGAATCTTCTTTATCATGCTAGGATTAGCAGGAAAAAGCAAAAAATTTCAGAATTGCACCTTGCAATGTGGAGATATTACTGTTTGTGCATTTACAATATTCATTGATTTTTGCCATTGAAAAACGTCCAGAAATGTTTGAAGCTACTGACTGAATGAAAGGAGCTGGCATCTCACTCTCTTTGAATCTTCTTTATCATGCTAGGATTAGCAGGAAAAAGCAAAAAATTTCAGAATTGCACCTTGCAATGTGGAGATATTACTGTTTGTGCATTTACAATATTCATTGATTTTTGCCATTGAAAAACGTCCAGAAATGTTTGAAGCTACTGACTGAATGAAAGGAGCTGGCATATCACTCTCTTTGAATCTTCTTTATCATGCTAGGAGTAGCAGGAAAAAGCAAAAAATTTCAGAATTGCACCTTGCAATGTGGAGATATTACTGTTTGTGCATTTACAATATTCATTGATTTTTTCCATTGAAAAACGTCCAGAAATATTTGAAGCTACTGACTGAATGAAAGGAGCTGGCATCTCACTCTCTTTGAATCTTCTTTATCATGCTAGGATTAGCAGGAAAAAGCAAAAAATTTCAGAATTGCACCTTGCAATGTGGAGATATTACTGTTTGTGCATTTACAATATTCATTGATTTTTGCCATTGAAAAACATCATGTTATTCATATACCAGAAATGTTTGAAGCTACTGACTGAATGAAAGGAGCTGGCATTTCACTCTCTTTGAATCTTCTTTATCATGCTAGGATTAGCAGGAAAGAGCAAAAAATTTCAGAATTGCACCTTGCAATGTGGAGATATTACTGTTTTTGCATTTACAATATTCATTGATTTTTGCCATTGAAAAACGTCCAGAAATGTTTGAAGCTACTGACTGAATGAAAGGAGCTGGCATCTCACTCTATTTGAATCTTCTTTATCATGCTAGGATTAGCAGGAAAAAGCAAAAAATTTCAGAATTGCACCTTGCAATGTGGAGATATTACTGTTTGTGCATTTACAATATTCATTGATTTTTGCCATTGAAAAACGTCCAGAAATGTTTATACCAGAAATGTTTGAAGCTACTGACTGAATGAAAGGAGCTGGCATCTCACTCTCTTTGAATCTTCTTTATCATGCTAAGAGGAGCAGGAAAAAGCAAAAAAATTCAGAATTGCACCTTGCAATGCGGAGAAATTACTGTTTGTGCATTTACAATATTCATTGATTTTTGCCATTGAAAAACGTCCAGAAATGATTGAAACTACTGACTGAATGAAAGGAGCTGGCATCTCACTCTCTTTGAATCTTCTTTATCATGCTAAGAGGAGCAGGAAAAAGCAAAAAATTTCAGAATTGCACCTTGCAATGCGGAGAAATTACTGTTTGTGCATTTACAATATTCATTGATTTTTGCCATTGAAAAACGTCCAGAAATGATTGAAGCTACTGACTGAATGAAAGGAGCTGGCATCTCACTCTCTTTGAATCTTCTTTATCATGCTAAGAGGAGCAGGAAAAAGCAAAAAATTTCAGAATTGCACCTTGCAATGCGGAGAAATTACTGTTTGTGCATTTACAATATTCATTGATTTTTGCCATTGAAAAACATCATGTTATTCATACCCAGAAATGATTGAAGCTACTGACTGAATGAAAGGAGCTGGCATCTCACTCTCTTTGAATCTTCTTTATCATGCTAAGAGGAGCAGGAAAAAGCAAAAAATTTCAGAATTGCACCTTGCAATGCGGAGAAATTACTGTTTGTGCATTTACAATATTCATTGATTTTTGCCATTGAAAAACGTCCAGAAATGATTGAAGCTACTGACTGAATGAAAGGAGCTGGCATCTCACTCTCTTTGAATCTTCTTTATCATGCTAAGAGGAGCAGGAAAAAGCAAAAAATTTCAGAATTGCACCTTGCAATGCGGAGAAATTACTGTTTGTGCATTTACAATATTCATTGATTTTTGCCATTGAAAAACGTCCAGAAATGATTGAAGCTACTGACTGAATGAAAGGAGTTGGCATCTCACTCTCTTTGAATCTTCTTTACCATGCTAAGAGGAGCAGGAAAAAGCAAAAAATTTCAGAATTGCACCTTGCAATGCGGAGAAATTACTGTTTGTGCATTTACAATATTCATTGATTTTTGACATTGAAAAACATCATGTTATTCATATACCAGAAATAATTGAAGCTACTGACTGAATGAAAGGAGCTGGCATCTCACTCTCTTTGAATCTTCTTTATCATGCTAAGAGGAGCAGGAAAAAGCAAAAAATTTCAGAATTGCACCTTGCAATGCGGAGAAATTACTGTTTGTGCATTTACAATATTAATTGATTTTTGCCATTGAAAAACGTCCAGAAATGATTGAAGCTACTGACTGAATGAAAGGAGCTGGCATCTCACTCTCTTTGAATCTTCTTTATGATGCTAAGAGGAGCAGGAAAAAGCAAAAAATTTCAGAATTGCACCTTGCAATGCGGAGAAATTACTGTTTGTGCATTTACAATATTCATTGATTTTTGCCATTGAAAAACGTCCAGAAATGATTGAAGCTACTGACTGAATGAAAGGAGCTGGCATCTCACTCTCTTTGAATCTTCTTTATCATGCTAAGAGGAGCAGGAAAAAGCAAAAAATTTCAGAATTGCACCTTGCAATGCGGAGAAATTATTGTTGTTTGTGCATTTACAATATTCATTGATTTTTGCCATTGAAAAACATCATGTTATTCATATACCAGAAATGATTGAAGCTACTGACTGAATGAAAGGAGCTGGCATCTCACTCTCTTTGAATCTTCTTTATCATGCTAAGAGGAGCAGGAAAAAGCAAAAAATTTCAGAATTGCACCTTGCAATGCGGAGAAATTACTGTTTGTGCATTTACAATATTCATTGATTTTTGCCATTGAAAAACGTCCAGAAATGATTGAAGCTACTGACTGAATGAAAGGAGCTGGCATCTCACTCTTTTTGAATCTTCTTTATCATGCTAAGAGGAGCAGGAAAAAGCAAAAAATTTCAGAATTGCACCTTGCAATGCGGAGAAATTACTGTTTGTGCATTTACAATATTCATTGATTTTTGCCATTGAAAAACGTCCAGAAATGATTGAAGCTACTGACTGAATGAAAGGAGCTGGCATCTCACTCTCTTTGAATCTTCTTTATCATGGTAAGAGGAGCAGGAAAAAGCAAAAAATTTCAGAATTGCAACTTGCAATGCGGAGAAATTACTGTTTGTGCATTTACAATATTCATTGATTTTTGCCATTGAAAAACGTCCAGAAATGATTGAAGCTACTGACTGAATGAAAGGAGCTGGCATCTCACTCTCTTTGAATCTTCTTTATCATGCTAAGAGGAGCAGGAAAAAGCAAAAAATTTCAGAATTGCACCTTGCAATGCGGAGAAATTACTGTTTGTGCATTTACAATATTCATTGATTTTTGCCATTGAAAAACGTCCAGAAATGATTGAAGCTACTGACTGAATGAAAGGAGCTGGCATCTCACTCTCATTGAATCTTCTTTATCATGCTAAGAGGAGCAGGAAAAAGCAAAAAATTTCAGAATTGCAACTTGCAATGCGGAGAAATTACTGTTTGTGCATTTACAATATTCATTGATTTTTGCCATTGAAAAACATCATGTTATTCATATACCAGAAATGTTTGAAGCTACTGACTGAATGAAAGAAGCTGGCATCTCACTATCTTTGAATCTTCTTTATCATGCTAAGAGGAGCAGGAAAAAGCAAAAAATTTCAGAATTGCACCTTACAATGCGGAGAAATTACTGTTTGTGCATTTACAATATTCATTGATTTTTGCCATTGAAAAACATCCAGAAATGATTGAAGCTACTGACTGAATGAAAGGAGCTGGCATCTCACTCTCTTTGAATCTTCTTTATCATGCTAAGAGGAGCAGGAAAAAGCAAAAAATTTCAGAATTGCACCTTGCAATGCGGAGAAATTACTGTTTGTGCATTTACAATATTCATTGATTTTTGCCATTGAAAAACGTCCAGAAATGTTTGAAGCTACTGACTGAATGAAAGGAGCTGGCATCTTACTCTCTTTGAATCTTCTTTATCATGCTAGGATTAGCAGGGAAAAGCAAAAAATTTCAGAATTGCACCTTGCAATGTGGAGATATTACTGTTTGTGCATTTACAATATTCATTGATTTTTGCCATTGAAAAACGTCCAGAAATGTTTGAAGCTACTGACTGAATGAAAGGAGCAGGCATCTCACTCTCTTTGAATCTTCTTTATCATGCTAGGAGTAGCAGGAAAAAGCAAAAAATTTCAGAATTGCACCTTGCAATGTGGAGATATTACTGTTTGTGCATTTACAATATTCATTGATTTATGCCATTGAAAAACGTCCAGAAATGTTTGAAGCTACTGACTGAATGAAAGGAGCTGGCATCTCACTCTCTTTGAATCTTCTTTACCATGCTAGGATTAGCAGGAAAAAGCAAAAAATTTCAGAATTGCACCTTGCAATGTGGAGATATTACTGTTTGTGCATTTACAATATTCATTGATTTTTGCCATTGAAAAACATACAGAAATGTTTGAAGCTACTGACTGAATGAAAGGAGCTGGCATCTCACTCTATTTGAATCTTCTTTATCATGCTAGGATTAGCAGGAAAAAGCAAAAAATTTCAGAATTGCACCTTGCAATGTGGAGATATTACTGTTTGTGCATTTACAATATTCATTGATTTTTGCCATTGAAAAACGTCCAGAAATGTTTATACCAGAAATGTTTGAAGCTACTGACTGAATGAAAGGAGCTGGCATCTCACTCTCTTTGAATCTTCTTTATCATGCTAAGAGGAGCAGGAAAAAGCAAAAAATTTCAGAATTGCACCTTGCAATGCGGAGAAATTACTGTTTGTGCATTTACAATATTCATTGATTTTTGCCATTGAAAAACGTCCAGAAATGATTGAAGCTACTGACTGAATGAAAGGAGCTGGCATCTCACTCTCTTTGAATCTTCTTTATCATGCTAAGAGGAGCAGGAAAAAGCAAAAAATTTCAGAATTGCACCTTGCAATGCGGAGAAATTACTGTTTGTGCATTTACAATATTCATTGATTTTTGCCATTGAAAAACATCCAGAAATGATTGAAGCTACTGACTGAATGAAAGGAGCTGGCATCTCACTCTCTTTGAATCTTCTTTATCATGCTAAGAGGAGCAGGAAAAAGCAAAAAATTTCAGAATTGCACCTTGCAATGCGGAGAAATTACTGTTTGTGCATTTACAATATTCATTGATTTTTGCCATTGAAAAACGTCCAGAAATGATTGAAGCTACTGACTGAATGAAAGGAGCTGGCATCTCACTCTCTTTGAATCTTCTTTATCATGCTAAGAGGAGCAGGAAAAAGCAAAAAATTTCAGAATTGCAACTTGCAATGCGGAGAAATTACTGTTTGTGCATTTACAATATTCATTGATTTTTGCCATTGAAATACATCATGTTATTCATATACCAGAAATGATTGAAGCTACTGACTGAATGAAAGGAGCTGGCATCTCACTCTCTTTGAATCTTCTTTATCATGCTAAGAGGAGCAGGAAAAAGCAAAAAATTTCAGAATTGCACCTTGCAATGCGGAGAAATTACTGTTTGTGCATTTACAATATTCATTGATTTTTGCCATTGAAAAACGTCCAGAAATGATTGAAGCTACTGACTGAATGAAAGGAGCTGGCATCTCACTCTCTTTGAATCTTCTTTATCATGCTAAGAGGAGCAGGAAAAAGCAAAAAATTTCAGAATTGCACCTTGCAATGCGGAGAAATTACTGTTTGTGCATTTACAATATTCATTGATTTTTGCCATTGAAAAACGTCCAGAAATGATTGAAGCTACTGACTGAATGAAAGGAGCTGGCATCTCACTCTCTTTGAATCTTCTTTATCATGCTAAGAGGAGCAGGAAAAAGCAAAAAATTTCAGAATTGCACCTTGCAATGCGGAGAAATTACTGTTTGTGCATTTACAATATTCATTGATTTTTGCCATTGAAAAACATCATGTTATTCATATCCCAGAAATGTTTGAAGCTACTGACTGAATGAAAGAAGCTGGCAACTCACTCTCTTTGAATCTTCTTTATCATGCTAAGAGGAGCAGGAAAAAGCAAAAAATTTCAGAATTGCACCTTGCAATGCGGAGAAATTACTGTTTGTGCATTTACAATATTCATTGATTTTTGCAATTGAAAAACGTCCAGAAATGATTGAAGCTACTGACTGAATGAAAGGAGCTGGCATCTCACTCTCTTTGAATCTTCTTTATCATGTTAAGAGGAGCAGGAAAAAGCAAAAAATTTCAGAATTGCACCTTGCAATGCGGAGAAATTACTGTTTGTGCATTTACAATATTCATTGATTTTTGCCATTGAAAAATGTCCAGAAATGATTGAAGCTACTGACTGAATGAAAGGAGCTGTTATCTCACTCTCTTTGAATCTTGTTTATCATGCTAAGAGGAGCAGGAAAAAGCAAAAAATTTCAGAATTGCACCTTGCAATGCGGAGAAATTACTGTTTGTGCATTTACAATATTCATTGATTTTTGCCATTGAAAAACATCATGTTATTCATATACCAGAAATGATTGAAGCTACTGACTGAATGAAAGGAGCTGGCATCTCACACTCTTTGAATCTTTTTTATCATGCTAAGAGGAGCAGGAAAAAGTAAAAAATTTCAGAATTGCACCTTGCAATGCGGAGAAATTACTGTTTGTGCATTTACAATATTCAATGATTTTTGCCATTGAAAAACGTCCAGAAATGATTGAAGCTACTGACTGAACGAAAGGAGCTGGCATCTCACTCTCTTTGAATCTTCTTTATCATGCTAAGAGGAGCAGGAAAAAGCAAAAAATTTCAGAATTGCACCTTGCAATGCGGAGAAATTACTGTTTGTGCATTTACAATATTCATTGATTTTTGCCATTGAAAAACATCATGTTATTCATATACCAGAAATGTTTGAAGCTACTGACTGAATGAAAGGAGCTGGCATCTCACTCTCTTTGAATCTTCTTCATAATGCTAAGAGGAGCAGGAAAAAGCAAAAAATTTCAGAATTGCACCTTGCAATGCGGAGAAATTACTGTTTGTGCATTTACAATATTCATTGATTTTTGCCATTGAAAAACGTCCAGAAATGATTGAAGCTACTGACTGAATGAAAGGAGCTGGCATCTCACTCTCTTTGAATCTTCTTTATCATGCTAAGAGGAGCAGGAAAAAGCAAAAAATTTCAGAATTGCACCTTGCAATGCGGAGAAATTACTGTTTGTGCATTTACAATATTCATTGATTTTTGCCATTGAAAAACATCATGTTATTCATATACCAGAAATGTTTGAAGCTACTGACTGAATGAAAGGAGCTGGCATCTCACTCTCTTTGAATCTTCTTTATCATGCTAAGAGGAGCAGGAAAAAGCAAAAAATTTCAGAATTGCACCTTGCAATGCGGATAAATTACTGTTTGTGCATTTACAATATTCATTGATTTTTGCCATTGAAAAATGTCCAGAAATGATTGAAGCTACTGACTGAATGAAAGGAGCTGGCATCTCACTCTCTTTGAATCTTGTTTATCATGCTAAGAGGAGCAGGAAAAAGCAAAAAATTTCAGAATTGCACCTTGCAATGCGGAGAAATTACTGTTTGTGCATTTACAATATTCATTGATTTTTGCCATTGAAAAACGTCCAGAAATTATTGAAGCTACTGACTGAATGAAAGGAGCTGGCATCTCACTCTCTTTGAAACTTCTTTATCATGCTAAGAGGAGCAGGAAAAAGCAAAAATTTTCAGAATTGCACCTTGCAATGCGGAGAAATTACTGTTTGTGCATTTACAATATTCATTGATTTTTGCCATTGAAAAACGTCCAGAAATGATTGAAGCTACTGACTGAATGAAAGGAGCTGGCATCTCACTCTCTTTGAATCTTCTTTATCATGCTAAGAGGAGCAGGAAAAAGCAAAAAATTTCAGAATTGCACCTTGCAATGCGGAGAAATTACTGTTTGTGCATTTACAATATTCATTGATTTTTGCCATTGAAAAACATCATGTTATTCATATACCAGAAATGTTTGAAGCTACTGACTGAATGAAAGGAGCTGGCATCTCACTCTCTTTGAATCTTCTTTATCATGCTAAGAGGAGCAGGAAAAAGCAAAAAATTTCAGAATTGCACCTTGCAATGCGGAGAAATTACTGTTTGTGCATTTACAATATTCATTGATTTTTGCCATTGAAAAACATCATGTTATTCATATACCAGAAATGATTGAAGCTACTGACTGAATGAAAGGAGCTGGCATCTCACTCTCTTTGAATCTTCTTTATCATGCTAAGAGGAGCAGGATAAAGCAAAAAATTTCAGACTTGCACCTTGCAATGCGGAGAAATTACTGTTTGTGCATTTACAATATTCATTGATTTTTGCCATTGAAAAACATCATGTTATTCATATACCAGAAATGTTTGAAGCTACTGATTGAATGAAAGGAGCTGGCATCTCACTCTCTTTGAATCTTCTTTATCATGCTAAGAGGAGCAGGAAAAAGCAAAAAATTTCAGACTTGCACCTTGCAATGTGGAGAAATTACTGTTTGTGCATTTACAATATTCATTGATTTTTGCCATTGAAAAACATCATGTTATTCATATACCAGAAATGTTTGAAGCTACTGACTGAATGAAAGGAGCTGGCATCTCACTCTCTTTGAATCTTCTTTATCATGCTAAGAGGAGCAGGAAAAAGCAAAAAATTTCAGAATTGCACCTTGCAATGCGGAGAAATTATTGTTTGTGCATTTACAATATTCATTGATTTTTGCCATTGAAAAACATCATGTTATTCATATACCAGAAATGATTGAAGCTACTGACTGAATGAAAGGAGCTGGCATCTCACACTCTTTGAATCTTTTTTATCATGCTAAGAGGAGCAGGAAAAAGTAAAAAATTTCAGAATTGCACCTTGCAATGCGGAGAAATTACTGTTTGTGCATTTACAATATTCAATGATTTTTGCCATTGAAAAACGTCCAGAAATGATTGAAGCTACTGACTGAACGAAAGGAGCTGGCATCTCACTCTCTTTGAATCTTCTTTATCATGCTAAGAGGAGCAGGAAAAAGCAAAAAATTTCAGAATTGCACCTTGCAATGCGGAGAAATTACTGTTTGTGCATTTACAATATTCATTGATTTTTGCCATTGAAAAACATCATGTTATTCATATACCAGAAATGTTTGAAGCTACTGACTGAATGAAAGGAGCTGGCATCTCACTCTCTTTGAATCTTCTTCATAATGCTAAGAGGAGCAGGAAAAAGCAAAAAATTTCAGAATTGCACCTTGCAATGCGGAGAAATTACTGTTTGTGCATTTACAATATTCATTGATTTTTGCCATTGAAAAACGTCCAGAAATGATTGAAGCTACTGACTGAATGAAAGGAGCTGGCATCTCACTCTCTTTGAATCTTCTTTATCATGCTAAGAGGAGCAGGAAAAAGCAAAAAATTTCAGAATTGCACCTTGCAATGCGGAGAAATTACTGTTTGTGCATTTACAATATTCATTGATTTTTGCCATTGAAAAACATCATGTTATTCATATACCAGAAATGTTTGAAGCTACTGACTGAATGAAAGGAGCTGGCATCTCACTCTCTTTGAATCTTCTTTATCATGCTAAGAGGAGCAGGAAAAAGCAAAAAATTTCAGAATTGCACCTTGCAATGCGGATAAATTACTGTTTGTGCATTTACAATATTCATTGATTTTTGCCATTGAAAAATGTCCAGAAATGATTGAAGCTACTGACTGAATGAAAGGAGCTGGCATCTCACTCTCTTTGAATCTTGTTTATCATGCTAAGAGGAGCAGGAAAAAGCAAAAAATTTCAGAATTGCACCTTGCAATGCGGAGAAATTACTGTTTGTGCATTTACAATATTCATTGATTTTTGCCATTGAAAAACGTCCAGAAATTATTGAAGCTACTGACTGAATGAAAGGAGCTGGCATCTCACTCTCTTTGAAACTTCTTTATCATGCTAAGAGGAGCAGGAAAAAGCAAAAATTTTCAGAATTGCACCTTGCAATGCGGAGAAATTACTGTTTGTGCATTTACAATATTCATTGATTTTTGCCATTGAAAAACGTCCAGAAATGATTGAAGCTACTGACTGAATGAAAGGAGCTGGCATCTCACTCTCTTTGAATCTTCTTTATCATGCTAAGAGGAGCAGGAAAAAGCAAAAAATTTCAGAATTGCACCTTGCAACGCGGAGAAATTACTGTTTGTGCATTTACAATATTCATTGATTTTTGCCATTGAAAAACATCATGTTATTCATATACCAGAAATGTTTGAAGCTACTGACTGAATGAAAGGAGCTGGCATCTCACTCTCTTTGAATCTTCTTTATCATGCTAAGAGGAGCAGGAAAAAGCAAAAAATTTCAGAATTGCACCTTGCAATGCGGAGAAATTACTGTTTGTGCATTTACAATATTCATTGATTTTTGCCATTGAAAAACATCATGTTATTCATATACCAGAAATGATTGAAGCTACTGACTGAATGAAAGGAGCTGGCATCTCACTCTCTTTGAATCTTCTTTATCATGCTAAGAGGAGCAGGATAAAGCAAAAAATTTCAGACTTGCACCTTGCAATGCGGAGAAATTACTGTTTGTGCATTTACAATATTCATTGATTTTTGCCATTGAAAAACATCATGTTATTCATATACCAGAAATGTTTGAAGCTACTGATTGAATGAAAGGAGCTGGCATCTCACTCTCTTTGAATCTTCTTTATCATGCTAAGAGGAGCAGGAAAAAGCAAAAAATTTCAGACTTGCACCTTGCAATGCGGAGAAATTACTGTTTGTGCATTTACAATATTCATTGATTTTTGCCATTGAAAAACATCATGTTATTCATATACCAGAAATGTTTGAAGCTACTGACTGAATGAAAGGAGCTGGCATCTCACTCTCTTTGAATCTTCTTTATCATGCTAAGAGGAGCAAGAAAAAGCAAAAAATTTCAGAATTGCACCTTGCAATGCGGAGAAATTACTGTTTGTGCATTTACAATATTCATTGATTTTTGCCATTGAAAAACATCATGTTATTCATATACCAGAAATGATTGAAGCTACTGACTGAATGAAAGGAGCTGGCATCTCACACTCTTTGAATCTTTTTTATCATGCTAAGAGGAGCAGGAAAAAGTAAAAAATTTCAGAATTGCACCTTGCAATGCGGAGAAATTACTGTTTGTGCATTTACAATATTCAATGATTTTTGCCATTGAAAAACGTCCAGAAATGATTGAAGCTACTGACTGAACGAAAGGAGCTGGCATCTCACTCTCTTTGAATCTTCTTTATCATGCTAAGAGGAGCAGGAAAAAGCAAAAAATTTCAGAATTGCACCTTGCAATGCGGAGAAATTACTGTTTGTGCATTTACAATATTCATTGATTTTTGCCATTGAAAAACATCATGTTATTCATATACCAGAAATGTTTGAAGCTACTGACTGAATGAAAGGAGCTGGCATCTCACTCTCTTTGAATCTTCTTCATAATGCTAAGAGGAGCAGGAAAAAGCAAAAAATTTCAGAATTGCACCTTGCAATGCGGAGAAATTACTGTTTGTGCATTTACAATATTCATTGATTTTTGCCATTGAAAAACGTCCAGAAATGATTGAAGCTACTGACTGAATGAAAGGAGCTGGCATCTCACTCTCTTTGAATCTTCTTTATCATGCTAAGAGGAGCAGGAAAAAGCAAAAAATTTCAGAATTGCACCTTGCAATGCGGAGAAATTACTGTTTGTGCATTTACAATATTCATTGATTTTTGCCATTGAAAAACATCATGTTATTCATATACCAGAAATGTTTGAAGCTACTGACTGAATGAAAGGAGCTGGCATCTCACTCTCTTTGAATCTTCTTTATCATGCTAAGAGGAGCAGGAAAAAGCAAAAAATTTCAGAATTGCACCTTGCAATGCGGATAAATTACTGTTTGTGCATTTACAATATTCATTGATTTTTGCCATTGAAAAATGTCCAGAAATGATTGAAGCTACTGACTGAATGAAAGGAGCTGGCATCTCACTCTCTTTGAATCTTGTTTATCATGCTAAGAGGAGCAGGAAAAAGCAAAAAATTTCAGAATTGCACCTTGCAATGCGGAGAAATTACTGTTTGTGCATTTACAATATTCATTGATTTTTGCCATTGAAAAACGTCCAGAAATTATTGAAGCTACTGACTGAATGAAAGGAGCTGGCATCTCACTCTCTTTGAAACTTCTTTATCATGCTAAGAGGAGCAGGAAAAAGCAAAAATTTTCAGAATTGCACCTTGCAATGCGGAGAAATTACTGTTTGTGCATTTACAATATTCATTGATTTTTGCCATTGAAAAACGTCCAGAAATGATTGAAGCTACTGACTGAATGAAAGGAGCTGGCATCTCACTCTCTTTGAATCTTCTTTATCATGCTAAGAGGAGCAGGAAAAAGCAAAAAATTTCAGAATTGCACCTTGCAATGCGGAGAAATTACTGTTTGTGCATTTACAATATTCATTGATTTTTGCCATTGAAAAACATCATGTTATTCATATACCAGAAATGTTTGAAGCTACTGACTGAATGAAAGGAGCTGGCATCTCACTCTCTTTGAATCTTCTTTATCATGCTAAGAGGAGCAGGAAAAAGCAAAAAATTTCAGAATTGCACCTTGCAATGCGGAGAAATTACTGTTTGTGCATTTACAATATTCATTGATTTTTGCCATTGAAAAACATCATGTTATTCATATACCAGAAATGATTGAAGCTACTGACTGAATGAAAGGAGCTGGCATCTCACTCTCTTTGAATCTTCTTTATCATGCTAAGAGGAGCAGGATAAAGCAAAAAATTTCAGACTTGCACCTTGCAATGCGGAGAAATTACTGTTTGTGCATTTACAATATTCATTGATTTTTGCCATTGAAAAACATCATGTTATTCATATACCAGAAATGTTTGAAGCTACTGATTGAATGAAAGGAGCTGGCATCTCACTCTCTTTGAATCTTCTTTATCATGCTAAGAGGAGCAGGAAAAAGCAAAAAATTTCAGACTTGCACCTTGCAATGCGGAGAAATTACTGTTTGTGCATTTACAATATTCATTGATTTTTGCCATTGAAAAACATCATGTTATTCATATACCAGAAATGTTTGAAGCTACTGACTGAATGAAAGGAGCTGGCATCTCACTCTCTTTGAATCTTCTTTATCATGCTAAGAGGAGCAGGAAAAAGCAAAAAATTTCAGAATTGCACCTTGCAATGCGGAGAAATTACTGTTTGTGCATTTACAATATTCATTGATTTTTGCCATTGAAAAACGTCCAGAAATGATTGAAGCTACTGACTGAATGAAAGGAGCTGGAATCTCACTCTCTTTGAATCTTCTTTATCATGCTAAGAGGAGCAGGAAAAAGCAAAAAATTTCAGAATTGCACCTTGCAATGCGGAGAAATTACAGTTTGTGCATTTACAATATTCATTGATTTTTGCCATTGAAAAACATCCAGAAATGATTGAAGCTACTGACTGAATGAAAGGAGCTGGCATCTCACTCTCTTTGAATCTTCTTTATCATGCTAAGAGGAGCAGGAAAAAGCAAAAAATTTCAGAATTGCACCTTGCAATGCGGAGAAATTACTGTTTGTGCATTTACAATATTCATTGATTTTTGCCATTGAAAAACATGTTATTCATATACCAGAAATGTTTGAAGCTCCTGACTGAATGAAAGGAGCTGGCACCTCACTCTCTTTGAATCTTCTTTATCATGCTAAGAGGAGCAGGAAAAAGCAAAAAATTTCAGAATTGCACCTTGCAATGCGGAGAAATTACTGTTTGTGCATTTACAATATTCATTGATTTTTGCCATTGAAAAACGTCCAGAAATGATTGAAGCTACTGACTGAATGAAAGGAGCTGGCATCTCACTCTCTTTGAATCTTCTTTATCATGCTAAGAGGAGCAGGAAAAAGCAAAAAATTTCAGAATTGCACCTTGCAATGCGGAGAAATTACTGTTTGTGCATTTACAATATTCATTGATTTTTGCCATTGAAAAATGTCCAGAAATGATTGAAGCTACTGACTGAATGAAAGGAGCTGGCATCTCACTCTCTTTGAATCTTCTTTATCATGCTAAGAGGAGCAGGAAAAAGCAAAAAATTTCAGAATTGCGCCTTGCAATGCGGAGAAATTACTGTTTGTGCATTTACAAAATTCATTGATTTTTGCCATTGAAAAACATCATGTTATTCATATACCAGAAATGATTGAAGCTACTGACTGAAGGAAAGGAGCTGGCATCTCACTCTCTTTGAATCTTCTTTATCATGCTAAGAGGAGCAGGAAAAAGCAAAAAATTTCAGAATTGCACCTTGCAATGCGGAGAAATTACTGTTTGTGCATTTACAATATTCATTGATTTTTGCCATTGAAAAACGTCCAGAAATGATTGAAGCTACTGACTGAATGAAAGGAGCTGGCATCTCACTCTCTTTGAATCTTCTTTATCATGCTAAGAGGAGCAGGAAAAAGTAAAAAATTTCAGAATTGCACCTTGCAATGCGGAGAAATTACTGTTTGTGCATTTACAATATTCAATGATTTTTGCCATTGAAAAACGTCCAGAAATGATTGAAGCTACTGACTGAATGAAAGGAGCTGGCATCTCACTCTCTTTGAATCTTGTTTATCATGCTAAGAGGAGCAGGAAAAAGCAAAAAATTTCAGAATTGCACCTTGCAATGTGGAGAAATTACTGTTTGTGCATTTACAATATTCATTGATTTTTGCCATTGAAAAACGTCCAGAAATGATTGAAGCTACTGACTGAATGAAAGGAGCTGGCATCTCACTCTCTTTGAATCTTCTTTATCATGCTAAGAGGAGCAGGAAAAAGCAAAAAATTTCAGAATTGCACCTTGCAATGCGGAGAAATTACTGTTTGTGCATTTACAATATTCATTGATTTTTGCTATTGAAAAACATCATGTTATTCATATACCAGAAATGATTGAAGCTACTGACTGAATGAAAGGAGCTGGCATCTCACTCTCTTTGAATCTTCTTTATCATGCTAAGAGGAGCAGGAAAAAGCAAAAAATTTCAGAATTGCACCTTGCAATGCGGAGAAATTACAGTTTGTGCATTTACAATATTCATTGATTTTTGCCATTGAAAAACGTCCAGAAATGATTGAAGCTACTGACTGAATGAAAGGAGCTGGCATCTCACTCTCTTTGAATCTTCTTTATCATGCTAAGAGGAGCAGGAAAAAGCAAAAAATTTCAGAATTGCACCTTGCAATGCGGAGAAATTACTGTTTGTGCATTTACAATATTCATTGATTTTTGCCATTGAAAAACGTCCAGAAATGATTGAAGGTACTGACTGAATGAAAGGAGCTGGCATATCACTCTCTTTGAATCTTCTTTATCATGCTAAGAGGAGCAGGAAAAAGCAAAAAATTTCAGAATTGCACCTTGCAATGCGGAGAAATTACTGTTTGTGCATTTACAATATTCATTGATTTTTGCCATTGAAAAACGTCCAGAAATGATTGAAGCTACTGACTGAATGAAAGGAGCTGGCATCTCACTCTCTTTGAATCTTCTTTATCATGCTAAGAGGAGCAGGAAAAAGCAAAAAATTTCAGAATTGCACCTTGCAATGCGGAGAAATTACTGTTTGTGCATTTACAATATTCATTGATTTTTGCCATTGAAAAATGTCCAGAAATGATTGAAGCTACTGACTGAATGAAAGGAGCTGGCATCTCCCTCTCTTTGAATCTTCTTTATCATGCTAAGAGGAGCAGGAAAAAGCAAAAAATTTCAGAATTGCGCCTTGCAATGCGGAGAAATTACTGTTTGTGCATTTACAAAATTCATTGATTTTTGCCATTGAAAAACATCATGTTATTCATATACCAGAAATGATTGAAGCTACTGACTGAAGGAAAGGAGCTGGCATCTCACTCTCTTTGAATCTTCTTTATCATGCTAAGAGGAGCAGGAAAAAGCAAAAAATTTCAGAATTGCACCTTGCAATGCGGAGAAATTACTGTTTGTGCATTTACAATATTCATTGATTTTTGCCATTGAAAAACATCCAGAAATGATTGTAGCTACTGACTGAATGAAAGGAGCTGGCATCTCACTCTCTTTGAATCTTCTTTATCATGCTAAGAGGAGCAGGAAAAAGCAAAAAATTTCAGAATTGCACCTTGCAATGCGGAGAAATTACTGTTTGTGCATTTACAATATTCATTGATTTTTGCGATTGAAAAACATCATGTTATTCATATACCAGAAATGATTGAAGCTACTGACTGAATGAAAGGAGCTGGCATCTCACTCTCTTTGAATCTTCTTTATCATGCTAAGAGGAGCAGGAAAAAGTAAAAAATTTCAGAATTGCACCTTGCAATGCGGAGAAATTACTGTTTGTGCATTTACAATATTCAATGATTTTTGCCATTGAAAAACGTCCAGAAATGATTGAAGCTACTGACTGAATGAAAGGAGCTGGCATCTCACTCTCTTTGAATCTTGTTTATCATGCTAAGAGGAGCAGGAAAAAGCAAAAAATTTCAGAATTGCACCTTGCAATGCGGAGAAATTACTGTTTGTGCATTTACAATATTCATTGATTTTTGCCATTGAAAAACGTCCACAAATGATTGAAGCTACTGACTGAATGAAAGGAGCTGGCATCTCACTCTCTTTGAATCTTCTTTATCATGCTAAGAGGAGCAGGAAAAAGCAAAAAATTTCAGAATTGCACCTTGCAATGCGGAGAAATTACTGTTTGTGCATTTACAATATTCATTGATTTTTGCCATTGAAAAACATCATGTTATTCATATACCAGAAATGATTGAAGCTACTGACTGAATGAAAGGAGCTGGCATCTCACTCTCTTTGAATCTTCTTTATCATGCTAAGAGGAGCAGGAAAAAGCAAAAAATTTCAGAATTGCACCTTGCAATGCGGAGAAATTACTGTTTGTGCATTTACAATATTCATTGATTTTTGCCATTGAAAAACGTCCAGAAATGATTGAAGCTACTGACTGAATGAAAGGAGATGGCATCTCACTCTCTTTGAATCTTGTTTATCATGCTAACAGGAGCAGGAAAAAGCAAAAAATTTCAGAATTGCACCTTGCAATGCGGAGAAATTACTGTTTGTGCATTTACAATATTCATTGATTTTTGCCATTGAAAAATGTCCAGAAATGATTGAAGCTACTGACTGAATGAAAGGAGCTGGCATCTCACTCTCTTTGAATCTTCTTTTATCATGCTAAGAGGAGCAGGAAAAAGCAAAAAATTTCAGAATTGCACCTTGCAATGTGGAGAAATTACCTGTTTGTGCATTTACAATATTCATTGATTTTTGCTATTGAAAAACATCATGTTTTCATATACCAGAAATGATTGAAGCTACTGACAGAATGAAAGGAGCTGGCATCTCACTCTCTTTGAATCTTCTTTATCATGCTAAGAGGAGCAGGAAAAAGCAAAAAATTTCAGAATTGCACCTTGCAATGTGGAGAAATTACAGTTTGTGCATTTACAATATTCATTGATTTTTGCCATTGAAAACGTCCAGAAATGATTGAAGCTACTGACTGAATGAAAGGAGCTGGCATCTCACTCTCTTTGAATCTTCTTTATCATGCTAAGAGGAGCAGGAAAAAGCAAAAATTTCAGAATTGCACCTTGCAATGCGGAGAAATTACTGTTTGTGCATTTACAATATTCATTGATTTTTGCCATTGAAAAACGTCCAGAAATGATTGAAGGTACTGACTGAATGAAAGGAGCTGGCATCTCACTCTCTTTGAATCTTCTTTATCATGCTAAGAGGAGCAGGAAAAAGCAAAAATTTCAGAATTGCACCTTGCAATGCGGAGAAATTACTGTTTGTGCATTTACAATATTCATTGATTTTTGCCATTGAAAAACGTCCAGAAATGATTGAAGCTACTGACTGAATGAAAGGAGCTGGCATCTCACTCTCTTTGAATCTTTCTTTATCATGCTAAGAGGAGCAGGAAAAAGCAAAAAATTTCAGAATTGCACCTTGCAATGCGGAGAAATTACTGTTTGTGCATTTACAATATTCATTGATTTTTGCCATTGAAAAATGTCCAGAAATGATTGAAGCTACTGACTGAAGAAAGGAGCTGGCATCTCACTCTCTTTGAATCTTCTTTATCATGCTAAGAGGAGCAGGAAAAAGCAAAAAATTTCAGAATTGCAGCCTTGCAATGCGGAGGAATTACTGTTTGTGCATTTACAAAATTCATTGATTTTTGCCATTTGAAAAACATCATGTTATTCATATACCAGAAATGATTGAAGCTACTGACTGAAGGAAAGGAGCTGGCATCTCACTCTCTTTGAATCTTCTTTATCATGCTAAGAGGAGCAGAAAAGCAAAAAATTTCAGAATTGCACCTTGCAATGCGGAGAAATTACTGTTTGTGCATTTACAATATTCATTGATTTTTGCCATTGAAAAACATCCAGAAATGATTGAGCTACTGACTGAATGAAAGGAGCTGGCATCTCACTCTCTTTGAATCTTCTTTATCATGCTAAGAGGAGCAGGAAAAAGCAAAAAATTTCAGAATTGCACTTGCAATGCGGAGAAATTACTGTTTGTGCATTTACAATATTCATTGATTTTTGCGAATGAAAAACATCATGTTATTCATATACCAGAAATGATTGAAGCTACTGACTGAATGAAAGGAGCTGGCATCTCACTCTCTTTGAATCTTCTTTATCATGCTAAGAGGAGCAGGAAAAAGTAAAAAATTTCAGAATTGCACCTTGCAATGCGGAGAAATTACTGTTTGTGCATTTACAATATTCAATGATTTTGCCATTGAAAAACGTCCAGAAATGATTGAAGCTACTGACTGAATGAAAGGAGCTGGCATCTCACTCTCTTTGAATCTTGTTTATCATGCTAAGAGGAGCAGGAAAAAGCAAAAAATTTCAGAATTGCACCTTCAATGCGGAGAAATTACTGTTTGTGCATTTACAATATTCATTGATTTTTGCCATTGAAAAATGTCCAGAAATGATTGAAGCTACTGACTGAATGAAAGGAGCTGGCATCTCACTCTCTTTGAATCTTCTTTATCATGCTAAGAGGAGCAGGAAAAAAGCAAAAAATTTCAGAATTGCACCTTGCAATGCGGAGAAATTACTGTTTGTGCATTTACAATATTCATTGATTTTTGCCATTGAAAAACATGTTATTCATATACCAGAAATGTTTGAAGCTCCTGACTGAATGAAAGGAGCTGGCACCTCACTCTCTTTGAATCTTCTTTATCATGTAAGAGGAGCAGGAAAAAGCAAAAATTTCAGAATGCACCTTGCAATGCGGAGAAATTACTGTTTGTGCATTTACAATATTCATTGATTTTTGCCATTGAAAAACGTCCAGAAATGATTGAAGCTACTGACTGAATGAAAGGAGCTGTCATCTCACTCTCTTTGAATCTTCTTTATCATGCTAAGAGGAGCAGGAAAAAGCAAAAAATTTCAGAATTGCACCTTGCAATGCGGAGAAATTACTGTTTGTGCATTTACAATATTCATTGATTTTGCCATTGAAAATATGTTAACCAGAAATGATTGAAGCTACTGACTGAATGAAAGGAGCTGGCATCTCACTCTCTTTGAATCTTCTTTATCATGCTAGGATTAGCAGGAAAAGGCAAAAAATTTCAGAATTGCACCTTGCAATGTGAGATATTACTGTTTGTGCCATTTACAATATTCAATGATTTTTGCCATTGAAAATCATGTTTTTCATATACCAGAAATGTTTGAAGCTACTGACTGAATGAAAGGAGCTGGCATCTCACTCTCTTTGAATCTTCTTTATCATGCTAGGATTAACAGGAAAAAAGCAAAAAATTTCAGAATTTCACCTTGCAATGTGGAGATATTACTGTTTGTGCATTTACAATATTCATTGATTTTTGCCATTGAAAAACATGTTTTTCATATACCAGGAAATGATTGAAGCTACTGACTGAATGAAAGGAGCTGGCATCTCACTCTCTTTGAATCTTCTTTATCATGCTAGGATTACAGGAAAAAGCAAAAAATTTCAGAATTGCACCTTGCAATGCGGAGAAATTACTGTTTGTGCATTTACAATATTCATTGATTTTTGCCATTGAAAAACATCATGTTATTCATATACCAGAAATGATTGAAGCTCCCTGACTGAATGAAAGGAGCTGGCATCTCACTCTCTTTGATCTTCTTATCATGCTAAGAGGAGCAGGAAAAAGCAAAAAATTTCAGAATTGCACCTTGCAATGCGGAGAAATTACTGTTTGTGCATTTACATATTCATTGATTTTTGCCATTGAAAAACGTCCAGAAATGATTGAAGCTACTGACTGAATGAAAGGAGATGGCATCTCACTCTCTTTGAATCTTGTTTATCATGCTAACAGGAGCAGGAAAAAGCAAAAAATTTCAGAATTGCACCTTGCAATGCGGAGAAATTACTTGTTTGTGCATTTACAATATTCATTGATTTTGCCATTGAAAAATGTCCAGAAATGATTGAAGCTACTGACTGAATGAAAGGAGCTGGCATCTCACTGTCTTTGAATCTTCTTTATCATGCTAAGAGGAGCAGGAAAAAGCAAAAAATTCAGAATTGCACCTTGCAATGCGGAGAAATTACTGTTTGTGCATTTACAATATTCATTGATTTTTGCTATTGAAAAACATCATGTTTTCATATACCAGAAATGATTGAAGCTACTGACAGAATGAAAGGAGCTGGCATCTCACTCTCTTTGAATCTTCTTTATCATGCTAAGAGGAGCAGGAAAAAGCAAAAAATTTCAGAATTGCACCTTGCAATGTGGAGAAATACAGTTTGTGCATTTACAATATTCATTGATTTTTGCCATTGAAAAACGTCCAGAAATGATTGAAGCTACTGACAGAATGAAAGGAGCTGGGCATCTCACCTCTTGAATCTTCTTATCATGCTAAGAGGAGCAGGAAAAAAGCAAAAATTTCAGAATTGCACCTTGCAATGCGGAGAAATTACTGTTTGTGCATTTACAATATTCATTGATTTTTGCATTGAAAACGTCCAGAAATGATGAAGGTACTGACTGAATGAAAGGAGCTGGCATCTCATCTCTTTGAATCTTCTTTATCATGCTAAGAGGAGCAGGAAAAAGCAAAAAATTTCAGAATAGCCTTGCAATGCGGAGAAATTACTGTTTGTGCATTTACAATATTCATTGATTTTTGCCATTGAAAACGTCCAGAATGATTGAAGCTACTGCCTGAATGAAAGGAGCTGGCATCTCACTCTCTTTGAATCTTCTTTATCATGCTAAGAGGAGCAGGAAAAGCAAAAAATTTCAGAATTGCACTTGCAAGCGGAGAAATACTGTTTGTGCATTTACAATATTCATTGATTTTGCATTGAAAAATGTCCAGATGATTGAAGCTACTGACTGAATGAAAGGAAGCTGGCATCTCACTCTCTTTGAATCTTCTTTATCATGCTAAGAGGAGCAGGAAAAAGCAAAAAATTTCAAGAATTGCGCCTTGCAATGCGGAGAAATACTGTTGGCATTTACAAATTCATTGATTTTTGCCATTGAAAACATCATGTTATTCATATACCAGAAATGATTGAAGCAACTGACTGAATGAAAGAGCTGGGCATCTCACTCTCTTTGAATCTTCTTTATCATGCTAAGAGGAGCAGGAAAAAGCAAAAAATTTCAGAATTGCACCTTGCAATGCGGAGAAATTACTGTTTGTGCATTTACAATATTCATTGATTTTTGCCATTGAAAAACATCCAGAAATGATTGAAGCTACTGACTGAATGAAAGGAGCTGGCATCTCACTCTCTTTGAATCTTCTTTATTATGCTAAGAGGAGCAGGAAAAAGCAAAAAATTTCAGAATTGCACCTTGCAATGCGGAGAAATTACTGTTTGTGCATTTACAATATTCATTGATTTTTGCGAATGAAAAACATCATGTTATTCATATACCAGAAATGATTGAAGCTACTGACTGAATGAAAGGAGCTGGCATCTCACTCTCTTTGAATCTTCTTTATCATGCTAAGAGGAGCAGGAAAAAGTAAAAAATTTCAGAATTGCACCTTGCAATGCGGAGAAATTACTGTTTGTGCATTTACAATATTCATTGATTTTTGCCATTGAAAAACGTCCAGAAATGATTGAAGCTACTGACTGAATGAAGGAGCTGGCATCTCACTCTCTTTGATTTGTTTATCATGCTAAGAGGAGCAGGAAAAAGCAAAAATTTCAGAATTGCACCTTCCAATGCGGAGAAATTACTGTTTGTGCATTTACAATATTCATTGATTTTTGCCATTGAAAAACGTCCAGAAATGATTGAAGCTACTGACTGAATGAAAGGAGCTGGCATCTCACTCTCTTTGAATCTTCTTTATCATGCTAAGAGGAGCAGGAAAAAGCAAAAAATTTCAGAATTGCACCTTGCAATGCGGAGAAATTACTGTTTGTGCATTTACAATATTCATTGATTTTTGCCATTGAAAAACATGTTATTCATATACCAGAAATGTTTGAAGCTCCTGACTGAATGAAAGGAGCTGGCACCTCACTCTCTTTGAATCTTCTTTATCATGCTAAGAGGAGCCAGGAAAAAGCAAAAAATTTCAGAATTGCACCTTGCAATGCGGAGAAATTACTGTTTGTGCATTTACAATATTCATTGATTTTTGCCATTGAAAAACGTCCAGAAATGATTGAAGCTACTGACTGAATGAAAGGAGCTGGCATCTCACTCTCTTTGAATCTTCTTTATCATGCTAAGAGGAGCAGGAAAAAGCAAAAATTTCAGAATTGCACCTGCAATGCGGAGAAAATTACTGTTTGTGCATTTACAAATTCATTGATTTTTGCCATTGAAAAATGTTTCATATATACCAGAAATGATTGAAGCTACTGACTGAAGGAAAGGAGCTGGCATCTCAATCTCTTTGAATCTTCTTTATCATGCTAGAGGAGCAGGAAAAAGCAAAAAATTTCAGAATTGCACCTTGCAATGTGGAGATATACTGTTTGTGCATTTACAATATTCATTGATTTTGCCATTGAAAAACATGTTTTTTCATATACCAGAAATGTTTGAAGCTACTGACTGAATGGAAAGGAGCTGGCATCTCACTCTCTTTGAATCTTCTTTATCATGCTAGGATTAACAGGAAAAAGCAAAAATTTCAGAATTTCACCTTGACAATGTGGAGATATTACTGTTTGTGCATTTACAATATTCATTGATTTTTGCCATTGAAAAACATGTTTTTCATATACCAGAAATGTT
>NW_027366778.1:0-66178 GCF_046119375.1 Phyllobates terribilis | reverse complement strand
ATATGAATAACATGATGTTTTTCAATGGCAAAAATCAATGAATATTGTAAATGCACAAACAGTAATTTCTCCGCATTGCAAGGTGCAATTCTGAAATTTTTTGCTTTTTCCTGCTCCTCTTAGCATGATAAAGAAGATTCAAAGAGAGTGAGATGCCAGCTCCTTTCATTCAGTCAGTAGCTTCAATCATTTCTGGACGTTTTTCAATGGCAAAAATCAATGAATATTGTAAATGCACAAACAGTAATTTCTCCGCATTGCAAGGTGCAATTCTGAAATTTTTTGCTTTTTCCTGCTCCTCAGCGTGATAAACAAGATTCAAAGAGAGTGAGATGCCAGCTCTTTTCATTCAGTCAGTAGCTTCAATCATTTCTGGACGTTTTTCAATGGCAAAAATCAATGAATATTGTAAATGCACAAACAGTAATTTCTCCGCATTGCAAGGTGCAATTCTGAAATTTTTTGCTTTTTCCTGCTCCTCTTAGCATGATAAAGAAGATTCAAAGAGAGTGAGATGCCAGCTCCTTTCATTCAGTCAGTAGCTTCAAACATTTCTGGTATATGAATAACATGATGTTTTTCAATGGCAAAAATCAATGAATATTGTAAATGCACAAACAGTAATTTCTCCGCATTGCAAGGTGCAATTCTGAAATTTTTTGCTTTTTCCTGCTCCTCTTAGCATGATAAAGAAGATTCAAAGAGAGTGAGATGCCAGCTCCTTTCATTCAGTCAGTAGCTTCAATCATTTCTGGACGTTTTTCAATGGCAAAAATCATTGAATATTGTAAATGCACAAACAGTAATTTCTCCGCATTGCAAGGTGCAATTCTGAAATTTTTTGCTTTTTCCTGCTCCTCTTAGCATGATAAAGAAGATTCAAAGAGAGTGAGATGCCAGCTCCTTTCATTCAGTCAGTAGCTTCAATCATTTCTGGAATATGAATAACATGATGTTTTTCAATGGCAAAAATCAATGAATATTGTAAATGCACAAACAGTAATTTCTCCGCATTGCAAGGTGCAATTCTGAATTTTTTTGCTTTTTCCTGCTCCTCTTAGCATGATAAAGAAGATTCAAAGAGAGTGAGATGCCAGCTCCTTTCATTCAGTCAGTAGCTTCAATCATTTCTGGACGTTTTTCAATGGCAAAAATCATTGAATATTGTAAATGCACAAACAGTAATTTCTCCGCATTGCAAGGTGCAATTCTGAAATTTTTTGCTTTTTCCTGCTCCTCTTAGCATGATAAAGAAGATTCAAAGAGAGTGAGATGCCAGCTCCTTTCATTCAGTCAGTAGCTTCAATCATTTCTGGTATATGAATAACATGATGTTTTTCAATGGCAAAAATCAATGAATATTGTAAATGCACAAACAGTAATTTCTCCGCATTGCAAGGTGCAATTCTGAAATTTTTTGCTTTTTCCTGCTCCTCTTAGCATGATAAAGAAGATTCAAAGAGAGTGAGATGCCAGCTCCTTTCATTCAGTCAGTAGCTTCAATCATTTCTGGACGTTTTTCAATGGCAAAAATCAATGAATATTGTAAATGCACAAACAGTAATTTCTCCGCATTGCAAGGTGCAATTCTGAAATTTTTTGCTTTTTCCTGCTCCTCTTAGCATGATAAAGAAGATTCAAAGAGAGTGAGATGCCAGCTCCTTTCATTCAGTCAGTAGCTTCAATCATTTCTGGTATATGAATAACATGATGTTTTTCAATGGCAAAAATCAATGAATATTGTAAATGCACAAACAGTAATTTCTCCGCATTGCAAGGTGCAATTCTGAAATTTTTTGCTTTTTCCTGCTCCTCTTAGCATGATAAAGAAGATTCAAAGAGAGTGAGATGCCAGCTCCTTTCATTCAGTCAGTAGCTTCAATCATTTCTGGACGTTTTTCAATGGCAAAAATCATTGAATATTGTAAATGCACAAACAGTAATTTCTCCGCATTGCAAGGTGCAATTCTGAAATTTTTTGCTTTTTCCTGCTCCTCTTAGCATGATAAAGAAGATTCAAAGAGAGTGAGATGCCAGCTCCTTTCATTCAGTCAGTAGCTTCAATCATTTCTGGTATATGAATAACATGATGTTTTTCAATGGCAAAAATCAATGAATATTGTAAATGCACAAACAGTAATTTCTCCGCATTGCAAGGTGCAATTCTGAAATTTTTTGCTTTTTCCTGCTCCTCTTAGCATGATAAAGAAGATTCAAAGAGAGTGAGATGCCAGCTCCTTTCATTCAGTCAGTAGCTTCAATCATTTCTGGACGTTTTTCAATGGCAAAAATCAATGAATATTGTAAATGCACAAACTAATTTCTCCGCATTGCAAGGTGCAATTCTGAAATTTTTTGCTTTTTCCTGCTCCTCTTAGCGTGATAAACAAGATTCAAAGAGAGTGAGATGCCAGCTCTTTTCATTCAGTCAGTAGCTTCAATCATTTCTGGACGTTTTTCAATGGCAAAAATCAATGAATATTGTAAATGCACAAACAGTAATTTCTCCGCATTGCAAGGTGCAATTCTGAAATTTTTTGCTTTTTCCTGCTCCTCTTAGCATGATAAAGAAGATTCAAAGAGAGTGAGATGCCAGCTCCTTTCATTCAGTCAGTAGCTTCAAACATTTCTGGTATATGAATAACATGATGTTTTTCAATGGCAAAAATCAATGAATATTGTAAATGCACAAACAGTAATTTCTCCGCATTGCAAGGTGCAATTCTGAAATTTTTTGCTTTTTCCTGCTCCTCTTAGCATGATAAAGAAGATTCAAAGAGAGTGAGATGCCAGCTCCTTTCATTCAGTCAGTAGCTTCAATCATTTCTGGACGTTTTTCAATGGCAAAAATCATTGAATATTGTAAATGCACAAACAGTAATTTCTCCGCATTGCAAGGTGCAATTCTTAAATTTTTTGCTTTTTCCTGCTCCTCTTAGCATGATAAAGAAGATTCAAAGAGAGTGAGATGCCAGCTCCTTTCATTCAGTCAGTAGCTTCAATCATTTCTGGAATATGAATAACATGATGTTTTTCAATGGCAAAAATCAATGAATATTGTAAATGCACAAACAGTAATTTCTCCGCATTGCAAGGTGCAATTCTGAAATTTTTTGCTTTTTCCTGCTCCTCTTAGCATGATAAACAAGATTCAAAGAGAGTGAGATGCCAGCTCCTTTCATTCAGTCAGTAGCTTCAATCATTTCTGGACGTTTTTCAATGGCAAAAATCAATGAATATTGTAAATGCACAAACAGTAATTTCTCCGCATTGCAAGGTGCAATTCTGAAATTTTTTGCTTTTTCCTGCTCCTCTTAGCATGATAAAGAAGACTCAAAGAGAGTGAGATGCCAGCTCCTTTCATTCAGTCAGTAGCTACAATCATTTCTGGACGTTTTTCAATGGCAAAAATCAATGAATATTGTAAATGCACAAACAGTAATTTCTCCGCATTGCAAGGTGCAATTCTGAAATTTTTTGCTTTTTCCTGCTCCTCTTAGCATGATAAAGAAGATTCAAAGAGAGTGAGATGCCAGCTCCTTTCATTCAGTCAGTAGCTTCAAACATTTCTGGTATATGAATAACATGATGTTTTTCAATGGCAAAAATCAATGAATATTGTAAATGCACAAACAGTAATTTCTCCGCATTGCAAGGTGCAATTCTGAAATTTTTTGCTTTTTCCTGCTCCTCTTAGCATGATAAAGAAGATTCAAAGAGAGTGAGATGCCAGCTCCTTTCATTCAGTCAGTAGCTTCAATCATTTCTGGACGTTTTTCAATGGCAAAAATCATTGAATATTGTAAATGCACAAACAGTAATTTCTCCGCATTGCAAGGTGCAATTCTGAAATTTTTTGCTTTTTCCTGCTCCTCTTAGCATGATAAAGAAGATTCAAAGAGAGTGAGATGCCAGCTCCTTTCATTCAGTCAGTAGCTTCAATCATTTCTGGAATATGAATAACATGATGTTTTTCAATGGCAAAAATCAATGAATATTGTAAATGCACAAACAGTAATTTCTCCGCATTGCAAGGTGCAATTCTGAAATTTTTTGCTTTTTCCTGCTCCTCTTAGCATGATAAAGAAGATTCAAAGAGAGTGAGATGCCAGCTCCTTTCATTCAGTCAGTAGCTTCAATCATTTCTGGACGTTTTTCAATGGCAAAAATCATTGAATATTGTAAATGCACAAACAGTAATTTCTCCGCATTGCAAGGTGCAATTCTGAAATTTTTTGCTTTTTCCTGCTCCTCTTAGCATGATAAAGAAGATTCAAAGAGAGTGAGATGCCAGCTCCTTTGATTCAGTCAGTAGCTTCAATCATTTCTGGAATATGAATAACATGATGTTTTTCAATGGCAAAAATCAATGAATATTGTAAATGCACAAACAGTAATTTCTCCGCATTGCAAGGTGCAATTCTGAAATTTTTTGCTTTTTCCTGCTCCTCTTAGCATGATAAAGAAGATTCAAAGAGAGTGAGATGCCAGCTCCTTTCATTCAGTCAGTAGCTTCAATCATTTCTGGACGTTTTTCAATGGCAAAAATCATTGAATATTGTAAATGCACAAACAGTAATTTCTCCGCATTGCAACGTGCAATTCTGAAATTTTTTGCTTTTTCCTGCTCCTCTTAGCATGATAAAGAAGATTCAAAGAGAGTGAGATGCCAGCTCCTTTCATTCAGTCAGTAGCTTCAATCATTTCTGGTATATGAATAACATGATGTTTTTCAATGGCAAAAATCAATGAATATTGTAAATGCACAAACAGTAATTTCTCCGCATTGCAAGGTGCAATTCTGAAATTTTTTGCTTTTTCCTGCTCCTCTTAGCATGATAAAGAAGATTCAAAGAGAGTGAGATGCCAGCTCCTTTCATTCAGTCAGTAGCTTCAATCATTTCTGGACGTTTTTCAATGGCAAAAATCAATGAATATTGTAAATGCACAAACAGTAATTTCTCCGCATTGCAAGGTGCAATTCTGAAATTTTTTGCTTTTTCCTGCTCCTCAGCGTGATAAACAAGATTCAAAGAGAGTGAGATGCCAGCTCTTTTCATTCAGTCAGTAGCTTCAATCATTTCTGGACGTTTTTCAATGGCAAAAATCAATGAATATTGTAAATGCACAAACAGTAATTTCTCCGCATTGCAAGGTGCAATTCTGAAATTTTTTGCTTTTTCCTGCTCCTCTTAGCATGATAAAGAAGATTCAAAGAGAGTGAGATGCCAGCTCCTTTCATTCAGTCAGTAGCTTCAAACATTTCTGGTATATGAATAACATGATGTTTTTCAATGGCAAAAATCAATGAATATTGTAAATGCACAAACAGTAATTTCTCCGCATTGCAAGGTGCAATTCTGAAATTTTTTGCTTTTTCCTGCTCCTCTTAGCATGATAAAGAAGATTCAAAGAGAGTGAGATGCCAGCTCCTTTCATTCAGTCAGTAGCTTCAATCATTTCTGGACGTTTTTCAATGGCAAAAATCATTGAATATTGTAAATGCACAAACAGTAATTTCTCCGCATTGCAAGGTGCAATTCTGAAATTTTTTGCTTTTTCCTGCTCCTCTTAGCATGATAAAGAAGATTCAAAGAGAGTGAGATGCCAGCTCCTTTCATTCAGTCAGTAGCTTCAATCATTTCTGGAATATGAATAACATGATGTTTTTCAATGGCAAAAATCAATGAATATTGTAAATGCACAAACAGTAATTTCTCCGCATTGCAAGGTGCAATTCTGAAATTTTTTGCTTTTTCCTGCTCCTCTTAGCATGATAAAGAACATTCAAAGAGAGTGAGATGCCAGCTCCTTTCATTCAGTCAGTAGCTTCAGTCATTTCTGGACGTTTTTCAATGGCAAAAATCATTGAATATTGTAAATGCACAAACAGTAATTTCTCCGCATTGCACGGTGCAATTCTGAAATTTTTTGCTTTTTCCTGCTCCTCTTAGCATGATAAAGAAGATTCAAAGAGAGTGAGATGCCAGCTCCTTTCATTCAGTCAGTAGCTTCAATCATTTCTGGACGTTTTTCAATGGCAAAAATCAATGAATATTGTAAATGCACAAACAGTAATTTCTCCGCATTGCAAGGTGCAATTCTTAAATTTTTTGCTTTTTCCTGCTCCTCTTAGCATGATAAAGAAGATTCAAAGAGAGTGAGATGCCAGCTCCTTTCATTCAGTCAGTAGCTTCAATCATTTCTGGAATATGAATAACATGACGTTTTTCAATGGCAAAAATCATTGAATATTGTAAATGCACAAACAGTAATTTCTCCGCATTGCTCGGTGCAATTCTGAAATTTTTTGCTTTTTCCTGCTCCTCTTAGCATGATAAAGAAGATTCAAAGAGAGTGAGATGCCAGCTCCTTTCATTCAGTCAGTAGCTTCAATCATTTCTGGACGTTTTTCAATGGCAAAAATCATTGAATATTGTAAATGCACAAACAGTAATTTCTCCGCATTGCAAGGTGCAATTCTTAAATTTTTTGCTTTTTCCTGCTCCTCTTAGCATGATAAAGAAGATTCAAAGAGAGTGAGATGCCAGCTCCTTTCATTCAGTCAGTAGCTTCAATCATTTCTGGAATATGAATAACATGATGTTTTTCAATGGCAAAAATCAATGAATATTGTAAATGCACAAACAGTAATTTCTCCGCATTGCAAGGTGCAATTCTGAAATTTTTTGCTTTTTCCTGCTCCTCTTAGCATGATAAAGAAGATTCAAAGAGAGTGAGATGCCAGCTCCTTTCATTCAGTCAGTAGCTTCAATCATTTCTGGACGTTTTTCAATGGCAAAAATCATTGAATATTGTAAATGCACAAACAGTAATTTCTCCGCATTGCAAGGTGCAATTCTGAAATTTTTTGCTTTTTCCTGCTCCTCTTAGCATGATAAAGAAGATTCAAAGAGAGTGAGATGCCAGCTCCTTTCATTCAGTCAGTAGCTTCAATCATTTCTGGTATATGAATAACATGATGTTTTTCAATGGCAAAAATCAATGAATATTGTAAATGCACAAACAGTAATTTCTCCGCATTGCAAGGTGCAATTCTGAAATTTTTTGCTTTTTCCTGCTCCTCTTAGCATGATAAAGAAGATTCAAAGAGAGTGAGATGCCAGCTCCTTTCATTCAGTCAGTAGCTTCAATCATTTCTGGACGTTTTTCAATGGCAAAAATCAATGAATATTGTAAATGCACAAACTAATTTCTCCGCATTGCAAGGTGCAATTCTGAAATTTTTTGCTTTTTCCTGCTCCTCTTAGCGTGATAAACAAGATTCAAAGAGAGTGAGATGCCAGCTCTTTTCATTCAGTCAGTAGCTTCAATCATTTCTGGACGTTTTTCAATGGCAAAAATCAATGAATATTGTAAATGCACAAACAGTAATTTCTCCGCATTGCAAGGTGCAATTCTGAAATTTTTTGCTTTTTCCTGCTCCTCTTAGCATGATAAAGAAGATTCAAAGAGAGTGAGATGCCAGCTCCTTTCATTCAGTCAGTAGCTTCAAACATTTCTGGTATATGAATAACATGATGTTTTTCAATGGCAAAAATCAATGAATATTGTAAATGCACAAACAGTAATTTCTCCGCATTGCAAGGTGCAATTCTGAAATTTTTTGCTTTTTCCTGCTCCTCTTAGCATGATAAAGAAGATTCAAAGAGAGTGAGATGCCAGCTCCTTTCATTCAGTCAGTAGCTTCAATCATTTCTGGACGTTTTTCAATGGCAAAAATCATTGAATATTGTAAATGCACAAACAGTAATTTCTCCGCATTGCAAGGTGCAATTCTTAAATTTTTTGCTTTTTCCTGCTCCTCTTAGCATGATAAAGAAGATTCAAAGAGAGTGAGATGCCAGCTCCTTTCATTCAGTCAGTAGCTTCAATCATTTCTGGAATATGAATAACATGATGTTTTTCAATGGCAAAAATCAATGAATATTGTAAATGCACAAACAGTAATTTCTCCGCATTGCAAGGTGCAATTCTGAAATTTTTTGCTTTTTCCTGCTCCTCTTAGCATGATAAACAAGATTCAAAGAGAGTGAGATGCCAGCTCCTTTCATTCAGTCAGTAGCTTCAATCATTTCTGGACGTTTTTCAATGGCAAAAATCAATGAATATTGTAAATGCACAAACAGTAATTTCTCCGCATTGCAAGGTGCAATTCTGAAATTTTTTGCTTTTTCCTGCTCCTCTTAGCATGATAAAGAAGATTCAAAGAGAGTGAGATGCCAGCTCCTTTCATTCAGTCAGTAGCTACAATCATTTCTGGACGTTTTTCAATGGCAAAAATCAATGAATATTGTAAATGCACAAACAGTAATTTCTCCGCATTGCAAGGTGCAATTCTGAAATTTTTTGCTTTTTCCTGCTCCTCTTAGCATGATAAAGAAGATTCAAAGAGAGTGAGATGCCAGCTCCTTTCATTCAGTCAGTAGCTTCAAACATTTCTGGTATATGAATAACATGATGTTTTTCAATGGCAAAAATCAATGAATATTGTAAATGCACAAACAGTAATTTCTCCGCATTGCAAGGTGCAATTCTGAAATTTTTTGCTTTTTCCTGCTCCTCTTAGCATGATAAAGAAGATTCAAAGAGAGTGAGATGCCAGCTCCTTTCATTCAGTCAGTAGCTTCAATCATTTCTGGACGTTTTTCAATGGCAAAAATCATTGAATATTGTAAATGCACAAACAGTAATTTCTCCGCATTGCAAGGTGCAATTCTGAAATTTTTTGCTTTTTCCTGCTCCTCTTAGCATGATAAAGAAGATTCAAAGAGAGTGAGATGCCAGCTCCTTTCATTCAGTCAGTAGCTTCAATCATTTCTGGAATATGAATAACATGATGTTTTTCAATGGCAAAAATCAATGAATATTGTAAATGCACAAACAGTAATTTCTCCGCATTGCAAGGTGCAATTCTGAAATTTTTTGCTTTTTCCTGCTCCTCTTAGCATGATAAAGAAGATTCAAAGAGAGTGAGATGCCAGCTCCTTTCATTCAGTCAGTAGCTTCAATCATTTCTGGACGTTTTTCAATGGCAAAAATCATTGAATATTGTAAATGCACAAACAGTAATTTCTCCGCATTGCAAGGTGCAATTCTGAAATTTTTTGCTTTTTCCTGCTCCTCTTCGCATGATAAAGAAGATTCAAAGAGAGTGAGATGCCAGCTCCTTTCATTCAGTCAGTAGCTTCAATCATTTCTGGTATATGAATAACATGATGTTTTTCAATGGCAAAAATCAATGAATATTGTAAATGCACAAACAGTAATTTCTCCGCATTGCAAGGTGCAATTCTGAAATTTTTTGCTTTTTCCTGCTCCTCTTAGCATGATAAAGAAGATTCAAAGAGAGTGAGATGCCAGCTCCTTTCATTCAGTCAGTAGCTTCAATCATTTCTGGACGTTTTTCAATGGCAAAAATCAATGAATATTGTAAATGCACAAACAGTAATTTCTCCGCATTGCAAGGTGCAATTCTGAAATTTTTTGCTTTTTCCTGCTCCTCAGCGTGATAAACAAGATTCAAAGAGAGTGAGATGCCAGCTCTTTTCATTCAGTCAGTAGCTTCAATCATTTCTGGACGTTTTTCAATGGCAAAAATCAATGATTATTGTAAATGCACAAACAGTAATTTCTCCGCATTGCAAGGTGCAATTCTGAAATTTTTTGCTTTTTCCTGCTCCTCTTAGCATGATAAAGAAGATTCAAAGAGAGTGAGATGCCAGCTCCTTTCATTCAGTCAGTAGCTTCAAACATTTCTGGTATATGAATAACATGATGTTTTTCAATGGCAAAAATCAATGAATATTGTAAATGCACAAACAGTAATTTCTCCGCATTGCAAGGTGCAATTCTGAAATTTTTTGCTTTTTCCTGCTCCTCTTAGCATGATAAAGAAGATTCAAAGAGAGTGAGATGCCAGCTCCTTTCATTCAGTCAGTAGCTTCAATCATTTCTGGACGTTTTTCAATGGCAAAAATCATTGAATATTGTAAATGCACAAACAGTAATTTCTCCGCATTGCAAGGTGCAATTCTGAAATTTTTTGCTTTTTCCTGCTCCTCTTAGCATGATAAAGAAGATTCAAAGAGAGTGAGATGCCAGCTCCTTTCATTCAGTCAGTAGCTTCAATCATTTCTGGAATATGAATAACATGATGAATGAAAGGAGCTGGCATCTCACTCTCTTTGAATCTTCTTTATCATGCTAAGAGGAGCAGGAAAAAGCAAAAAAATTCAGAATTGCACCTTGCAATGCGGAGAAATTACTGTTTGTGCATTTACAATATTCATTGATTTTTGCCATTGAAAAACATCATGTTATTCATATTCCAGAAATGATTGAAGCTACTGACTGAATGAAAGGAGCTGGCATCTCACTCTCTTTGAATCTTCTTTATCATGCTAAGAGGAGCAGGAAAAAGCAAAAAATTTCAGAATTGCACCTTGCAATGCGGAGAAATTACTGTTTGTGCATTTACAATATTCAATGATTTTTGCCATTGAAAAACGTCCAGAAATGATTGAAGCTACTGACTGAATGAAAGGAGCTGGCATCTCACTCTCTTTGAATCTTCTTTATCATGCTAAGAGGAGCAGGAAAAAGCAAAAAATTTCAGAATTGCACCTTGCAATGCGGAGAAATTACTGTTTGTGCATTTACAATATTCATTGATTTTTGCCATTGAAAAACATCATGTTATTCATATACCAGAAATGTTTGAAGCTACTGACTGAATGAAAGGAGCTGGCATCTCACTCTCTTTGAATCTTCTTTATCATGCTAAGAGGAGCAGGAAAAAGCAAAAAATTTCAGAATTGCACCTTGCAATGCGGAGAAATTACTGTTTGTGCATTTACAATAATCATTGATTTTTGCCATTGAAAAACGTCCAGAAATGATTGAAGCTACTGACTGAATGAAAAGAGCTGGCATCTCACTCTCTTTGAATCTTGTTTATCACGCTGAGGAGCAGGAAAAAGCAAAAAATTTCAGAATTGCACCTTGCAATGCGGAGAAATTACTGTTTGTGCATTTACAATATTCATTGATTTTTGCCATTGAAAAACGTCCAGAAATGATTGAAGCTACTGACTGAATGAAAGGAGCTGGCATCTCACTCTCTTTGAATCTTCTTTATCATGCTAAGAGGAGCAGGAAAAAGCAAAAAATTTCAGAATTGCACCTTGCAATGCGGAGAAATTACTGTTTGTGCATTTACAATATTCATTGATTTTTGCCATTGAAAAACATCATGTTATTCATATTCCAGAAATGATTGAAGCTACTGACTGAATGAAAGGAGCTGGCATCTCACTCTCTTTGAATCTTCTTTATCATGCGAAGAGGAGCAGGAAAAAGCAAAAAATTTCAGAATTGCACCTTGCAATGCGGAGAAATTACTGTTTGTGCATTTACAATATTCAATGATTTTTGCCATTGAAAAACGTCCAGAAATGATTGAAGCTACTGACTGAATGAAAGGAGCTGGCATCTCACTCTCTTTGAATCTTCTTTATCATGCTAAGAGGAGCAGGAAAAAGCAAAAAATTTCAGAATTGCACCTTGCAATGCGGAGAAATTACTGTTTGTGCATTTACAATATTCATTGATTTTTGCCATTGAAAAACATCATGTTATTAATATTCCAGAAATGATTGAAGCTACTGACTGAATGAAAGGAGCTGGCATCTCACTCTCTTTGAATCTTCTTTATCATGCTAAGAGGAGCAGGAAAAAGCAAAAAATTTCAGAATTGCACCTTGCAATGCGGAGAAATTACTGTTTGTGCATTTACAATATTCAATGATTTTTGCCATTGAAAAACGTCCAGAAATGATTGAAGCTACTGACTGAATGAAAGGAGCTGGCATCTCACTCTCTTTGAATCTTCTTTATCATGCTAAGAGTAGCAGGAAAAAGCAAAAAATTTCAGAATTGCACCTTGCAATGCGGAGAAATTACTGTTTGTGCATTTACAATATTCATTGATTTTTGCCATTGAAAAACATCATGTTATTCATATACCAGAAATGTTTGAAGCTACTGACTGAATGAAAGGAGCTGGCATCTCACTCTCTTTGAATCTTCTTTATCATGCTAAGAGGAGCAGGAAAAAGCAAAAAATTTCAGAATTGCACCTTGCAATGCGGAGAAATTACTGTTTGTGCATTTACAATATTCATTGATTTTTGCCATTGAAAAACGTCCAGAAATGATTGTAGCTACTGACTGAATGAAAGGAGCTGGCATCTCACTCTCTTTGAATCTTCTTTATCATGCTAAGAGGAGCAGGAAAAAGCAAAAAATTTCAGAATTGCACCTTGCAATGCGGAGAAATTACTGTTTGTGCATTTACAATATTCATTGATTTTTGCCATTGAAAAACGTCCAGAAATGATTGAAGCTACTGACTGAATGAAAGGAGCTGGCATCTCACTCTCTTTGAATCTTGTTTATCATGCTAAGAGGAGCAGGAAAAAGCAAAAAATTTCAGAATTGCACCTTGCAATGCGGAGAAATTACTGTTTGTGCATTTACAATATTCATTGATTTTTGCCATTGAAAAACATCATGTTATTCATATTCCAGAAATGATTGAAGCTACTGACTGAATGAAAGGAGCTGGCATCTCACTCTCTTTGAATCTTCTTTATCATGCTAAGAGGAGCAGGAAAAAGCAAAAAATTTAAGAATTGCACCTTGCAATGCGGAGAAATTACTGTTTGTGCATTTACAATATTCAATGATTTTTGCCATTGAAAAACGTCCAGAAATGATTGAAGCTACTGACTGAATGAAAGGAGCTGGCATCTCACTCTCTTTGAATCTTCTTTATCATGCTAAGAGGAGCAGGAAAAAGCAAAAAATTTCAGAATTGCACCTTGCAATGCGGAGAAATTACTGTTTGTGCATTTACAATATTCATTGATTTTTGCCATTGAAAAACATCATGTTATTCATATACCAGAAATGTTTGAAGCTACTGACTGAATGAAAGGAGCTGGCATCTCACTCTCTTTGAATCTTCTTTATCATGCTAAGAGGAGCAGGAAAAAGCAAAAAATTTCAGAATTGCACCTTGCAATGCGGAGAAATTACTGTTTGTGCATTTACAATATTCATTGATTTTTGCCATTGAAAAACGTCCAGAAATGATTGAAGCTACTGACTGAATGAAAAGAGCTGGCATCTCACTCTCTTTGAATCTTGTTTATCACGCTAAGAGGAGCAGGAAAAAGCAAAAAATTTCAGAATTGCACCTTGCAATGCGGAGAAATTAGTTTGTGCATTTACAATATTCATTGATTTTTGCCATTGAAAAACGTCCAGAAATGATTGAAGCTACTGACTGAATGAAAGGAGCTGGCATCTCACTCTCTTTGAATCTTCTTTATCATGCTAAGAGGAGCAGGAAAAAGCAAAAAATTTCAGAATTGCACCTTGCAATGCGGAGAAATTACTGTTTGTGCATTTACAATATTCATTGATTTTTGCCATTGAAAAACATCATGTTATTCATATACCAGAAATGATTGAAGCTACTGACTGAATGAAAGGAGCTGGCATCTCACTCTCTTTGAATCTTCTTTATCATGCTAAGAGGAGCAGGAAAAAGCAAAAAATTTCAGAATTGCACCTTGCAATGCGGAGAAATTACTGTTTGTGCATTTACAATATTCATTGATTTTTGCCATTGAAAAACATCATGTTATTCATATACCAGAAATGATTGAAGCTACTGACTGAATGAAAGGAGCTGGCATCTCACTCTCTTTGAATCTTCTTTATCATGCTAAGAGGAGCAGGAAAAAGCAAAAAATTTCAGAATTGCACCTTGCAATGCGGAGAAATTACTGTTTGTGCATTTACAATATTCAATGATTTTTGCCATTGAAAAACGTCCAGAAATGATTGAAGCTACTGACTGAATGAAAGGAGCTGGCATCTCACTCTCTTTGAATCTTCTTTATCATGCTAAGAGGAGCAGGAAAAAGCAAAAAATTTCAGAATTGCACCTTGCAATGCGGAGAAATTACTGTTTGTGCATTTACAATATTCATTGATTTTTGCCATTGAAAAACATCATGTTATTCATATACCAGAAATGTTTGAAGCTACTGACTGAATGAAAGGAGCTGGCATCTCACTCTCTTTGAATCTTCTTTATCATGCTAAGAGGAGCAGGAAAAAGCAAAAAATTTCAGAATTGCACCTTGCAATGCGGAGAAATTACTGTTTGTGCATTTACAATAATCATTGATTTTTGCCATTGAAAAACGTCCAGAAATGATTGAAGCTACTGACTGAATGAAAAGAGCTGGCATCTCACTCTCTTTGAATCTTGTTTATCACGCTGAGGAGCAGGAAAAAGCAAAAAATTTCAGAATTGCACCTTGCAATGCGGAGAAATTACTGTTTGTGCATTTACAATATTCATTGATTTTTGCCATTGAAAAACGTCCAGAAATGATTGAAGCTACTGACTGAATGAAAGGAGCTGGCATCTCACTCTCTTTGAATCTTCTTTATCATGCTAAGAGGAGCAGGAAAAAGCAAAAAATTTCAGAATTGCACCTTGCAATGCGGAGAAATTACTGTTTGTGCATTTACAATATTCATTGATTTTTGCCATTGAAAAACATCATGTTATTCATATACCAGAAATGATTGAAGCTACTGACTGAATGAAAGGAGCTGGCATCTCACTCTCTTTGAATCTTCTTTATCATGCGAAGAGGAGCAGGAAAAAGCAAAAAATTTCAGAATTGCACCTTGCAATGCGGAGAAATTACTGTTTGTGCATTTACAATATTCAATGATTTTTGCCATTGAAAAACGTCCAGAAATGATTGAAGCTACTGACTGAATGAAAGGAGCTGGCATCTCACTCTCTTTGAATCTTCTTTATCATGCTAAGAGGAGCAGGAAAAAGCAAAAAATTTCAGAATTGCACCTTGCAATGCGGAGAAATTACTGTTTGTGCATTTACAATATTCATTGATTTTTGCCATTGAAAAACATCATGTTATTCATATTCCAGAAATGATTGAAGCTACTGACTGAATGAAAGGAGCTGGCATCTCACTCTCTTTGAATCTTCTTTATCATGCTAAGAGGAGCAGGAAAAAGCAAAAAATTTCAGAATTGCACCTTGCAATGCGGAGAAATTACTGTTTGTGCATTTACAATATTCAATGATTTTTGCCATTGAAAAACGTCCAGAAATGATTGAAGCTACTGACTGAATGAAAGGAGCTGGCATCTCACTCTCTTTGAATCTTCTTTATCATGCTAAGAGGAGCAGGAAAAAGCAAAAAATTTCAGAATTGCACCTTGCAATGCGGAGAAATTACTGTTTGTGCATTTACAATATTCATTGATTTTTGCCATTGAAAAACATCATGTTATTCATATACCAGAAATGTTTGAAGCTACTGACTGAATGAAAGGAGCTGGCATCTCACTCTCTTTGAATCTTCTTTATCATGCTAAGAGGAGCAGGAAAAAGCAAAAAATTTCAGAATTGCACCTTGCAATGCGGAGAAATTACTGTTTGTGCATTTACAATATTCATTGATTTTTGCCATTGAAAAACGTCCAGAAATGATTGTAGCTACTGACTGAATGAAAGGAGCTGGCATCTCACTCTCTTTGAATCTTCTTTATCATGCTAAGAGGAGCAGGAAAAAGCAAAAAATTTCAGAATTGCACCTTGCAATGCGGAGAAATTACTGTTTGTGCATTTACAATATTCATTGATTTTTGCCATTGAAAAACGTCCAGAAATGATTGAAGCTACTGACTGAATGAAAGGAGCTGGCATCTCACTCTCTTTGAATCTTGTTTATCATGCTAAGAGGAGCAGGAAAAAGCAAAAAATTTCAGAATTGCACCTTGCAATGCGGAGAAATTACTGTTTGTGCATTTACAATATTCATTGATTTTTGCCATTGAAAAACATCATGTTATTCATATTCCAGAAATGATTGAAGCTACTGACTGAATGAAAGGAGCTGGCATCTCACTCTCTTTGAATCTTCTTTATCATGCTAAGAGGAGCAGGAAAAAGCAAAAAATTTAAGAATTGCACCTTGCAATGCGGAGAAATTACTGTTTGTGCATTTACAATATTCAATGATTTTTGCCATTGAAAAACGTCCAGAAATGATTGAAGCTACTGACTGAATGAAAGGAGCTGGCATCTCACTCTCTTTGAATCTTCTTTATCATGCTAAGAGGAGCAGGAAAAAGCAAAAAATTTCAGAATTGCACCTTGCAATGCGGAGAAATTACTGTTTGTGCATTTACAATATTCATTGATTTTTGCCATTGAAAAACATCATGTTATTCATATACCAGAAATGTTTGAAGCTACTGACTGAATGAAAGGAGCTGGCATCTCACTCTCTTTGAATCTTCTTTATCATGCTAAGAGGAGCAGGAAAAAGCAAAAAATTTCAGAATTGCACCTTGCAATGCGGAGAAATTACTGTTTGTGCATTTACAATATTCATTGATTTTTGCCATTGAAAAACGTCCAGAAATGATTGAAGCTACTGACTGAATGAAAAGAGCTGGCATCTCACTCTCTTTGAATCTTGTTTATCACGCTAAGAGGAGCAGGAAAAAGCAAAAAATTTCAGAATTGCACCTTGCAATGCGGAGAAATTAGTTTGTGCATTTACAATATTCATTGATTTTTGCCATTGAAAAACGTCCAGAAATGATTGAAGCTACTGACTGAATGAAAGGAGCTGGCATCTCACTCTCTTTGAATCTTCTTTATCATGCTAAGAGGAGCAGGAAAAAGCAAAAAATTTCAGAATTGCACCTTGCAATGCGGAGAAATTACTGTTTGTGCATTTACAATATTCATTGATTTTTGCCATTGAAAAACATCATGTTATTCATATACCAGAAATGATTGAAGCTACTGACTGAATGAAAGGAGCTGGCATCTCACTCTCTTTGAATCTTCTTTATCATGCTAAGAGGAGCAGGAAAAAGCAAAAAATTTCAGAATTGCACCTTGCAATGCGGAGAAATTACTGTTTGTGCATTTACAATATTCAATGATTTTTGCCATTGAAAAACGTCCAGAAATGATTGAAGCTACTGACTGAATGAAAGGAGCTGGCATCTCACTCTCTTTGAATCTTCTTTATCATGCTAAGAGGAGCAGGAAAAAGCAAAAAATTTCAGAATTGCACCTTGCAATGCGGAGAAATTACTGTTTGTGCATTTACAATATTCATTGATTTTTGCCATTGAAAAACATCATGTTATTCATATTCCAGAAATGATTGAAGCTACTGACTGAATGAAAGGAGCTGGCATCTCACTCTCTTTGAATCTTCTTTATCATGCTAAGAGGAGCAGGAAAAAGCAAAAAATTTAAGAATTGCACCTTGCAATGCGGAGAAATTACTGTTTGTGCATTTACAATATTCAATGATTTTTGCCATTGAAAAACGTCCAGAAATGATTGAAGCTACTGACTGAATGAAAGGAGCTGGCATCTCACTCTCTTTGAATCTTCTTTATCATGCTAAGAGGAGCAGGAAAAAGCAAAAAATTTCAGAATTGCACCGTGCAATGCGGAGAAATTACTGTTTGTGCATTTACAATATTCAATGATTTTTGCCATTGAAAAACGTCATGTTATTCATATTCCAGAAATGATTGAAGCTACTGACTGAATGAAAGGAGCTGGCATCTCACTCTCTTTGAATCTTCTTTATCATGCTAAGAGGAGCAGGAAAAAGCAAAAAATTTAAGAATTGCACCTTGCAATGCGGAGAAATTACTGTTTGTGCATTTACAATATTCATTGATTTTTGCCATTGAAAAACGTCCAGAAATGATTGAAGCTACTGACTGAATGAAAGGAGCTGGCATCTCACTCTCTTTGAATCTTCTTTATCATGCTAAGAGGAGCAGGAAAAAGCAAAAAATTTCAGAATTGCACCGTGCAATGCGGAGAAATTACTGTTTGTGCATTTACAATATTCAATGATTTTTGCCATTGAAAAACGTCCAGAAATGACTGAAGCTACTGACTGAATGAAAGGAGCTGGCATCTCACTTTCTTTGAATGTTCTTTATCATGCTAAGAGGAGCAGGAAAAAGCAAAAAATTTCAGAATTGCACCTTGCAATGCGGAGAAATTACTGTTTGTGCATTTACAATATTCATTGATTTTTGCCATTGAAAAACATCATGTTATTCATATTCCAGAAATGATTGAAGCTACTGACTGAATGAAAGGAGCTGGCATCTCACTCTCTTTGAATCTTCTTTATCATGCTAAGAGGAGCAGGAAAAAGCAAAAAATTTCAGAATTGCACCTTGCAATGCGGAGAAATTACTGTTTGTGCATTTACAATATTCATTGATTTTTGCCATTGAAAAACGTCCAGAAATGATTGAAGCTACTGACTGAATGAAAGGAGCTGGCATCTCACTCTCTTTGAATCTTGTTTATCATGCTAAGAGGAGCAGGAAAAAGCAAAAAATTTCAGAATTGCACCTTGCAATGCGGAGAAATTACTGTTTGTGCATTTACAATATTCATTGATTTTTGCCATTGAAAAACATCATGTTATTCATATTCCAGAAATGATTGAAGCTACTGACTGAATGAAAGGAGCTGGCATCTCACTCTCTTTGAATCTTCTTTATCATGCTAAGAGGAGCAGGAAAAAGCAAAAAATTTAAGAATTGCACCTTGCAATGCGGAGAAATTACTGTTTGTGCATTTACAATATTCAATGATTTTTGCCATTGAAAAACGTCCAGAAATGATTGAAGCTACTGACTGAATGAAAGGAGCTGGCATCTCACTCTCTTTGAATCTTCTTTATCATGCTAAGAGGAGCAGGAAAAAGCAAAAAATTTCAGAATTGCACCTTGCAATGCGGAGAAATTACTGTTTGTGCATTTACAATATTCATTGATTTTTGCCATTGAAAAACATCATGTTATTCATATACCAGAAATGTTTGAAGCTACTGACTGAATGAAAGGAGCTGGCATCTCACTCTCTTTGAATCTTCTTTATCATGCTAAGAGGAGCAGGAAAAAGCAAAAAATTTCAGAATTGCACCTTGCAATGCGGAGAAATTACTGTTTGTGCATTTACAATATTCATTGATTTTTGCCATTGAAAAACGTCCAGAAATGATTGAAGCTACTGACTGAATGAAAAGAGCTGGCATCTCACTCTCTTTGAATCTTGTTTATCACGCTAAGAGGAGCAGGAAAAAGCAAAAAATTTCAGAATTGCACCTTGCAATGCGGAGAAATTAGTTTGTGCATTTACAATATTCATTGATTTTTGCCATTGAAAAACGTCCAGAAATGATTGAAGCTACTGACTGAATGAAAGGAGCTGGCATCTCACTCTCTTTGAATCTTCTTTATCATGCTAAGAGGAGCAGGAAAAAGCAAAAAATTTCAGAATTGCACCTTGCAATGCGGAGAAATTACTGTTTGTGCATTTACAATATTCATTGATTTTTGCCATTGAAAAACATCATGTTATTCATATACCAGAAATGATTGAAGCTACTGACTGAATGAAAGGAGCTGGCATCTCACTCTCTTTGAATCTTCTTTATCATGCTAAGAGGAGCAGGAAAAAGCAAAAAATTTCAGAATTGCACCTTGCAATGCGGAGAAATTACTGTTTGTGCATTTACAATATTCAATGATTTTTGCCATTGAAAAACGTCCAGAAATGATTGAAGCTACTGACTGAATGAAAGGAGCTGGCATCTCACTCTCTTTGAATCTTCTTTATCATGCTAAGAGGAGCAGGAAAAAGCAAAAAATTTCAGAATTGCACCTTGCAATGCGGAGAAATTACTGTTTGTGCATTTACAATATTCATTGATTTTTGCCATTGAAAAACATCATGTTATTCATATTCCAGAAATGATTGAAGCTACTGACTGAATGAAAGGAGCTGGCATCTCACTCTCTTTGAATCTTCTTTATCATGCTAAGAGGAGCAGGAAAAAGCAAAAAATTTAAGAATTGCACCTTGCAATGCGGAGAAATTACTGTTTGTGCATTTACAATATTCAATGATTTTTGCCATTGAAAAACGTCCAGAAATGATTGAAGCTACTGACTGAATGAAAGGAGCTGGCATCTCACTCTCTTTGAATCTTCTTTATCATGCTAAGAGGAGCAGGAAAAAGCAAAAAATTTCAGAATTGCACCGTGCAATGCGGAGAAATTACTGTTTGTGCATTTACAATATTCAATGATTTTTGCCATTGAAAAACGTCATGTTATTCATATTCCAGAAATGATTGAAGCTACTGACTGAATGAAAGGAGCTGGCATCTCACTCTCTTTGAATCTTCTTTATCATGCTAAGAGGAGCAGGAAAAAGCAAAAAATTTAAGAATTGCACCTTGCAATGCGGAGAAATTACTGTTTGTGCATTTACAATATTCATTGATTTTTGCCATTGAAAAACGTCCAGAAATGATTGAAGCTACTGACTGAATGAAAGGAGCTGGCATCTCACTCTCTTTGAATCTTCTTTATCATGCTAAGAGGAGCAGGAAAAAGCAAAAAATTTCAGAATTGCACCGTGCAATGCGGAGAAATTACTGTTTGTGCATTTACAATATTCAATGATTTTTGCCATTGAAAAACGTCCAGAAATGACTGAAGCTACTGACTGAATGAAAGGAGCTGGCATCTCACTCTCTTTGAATGTTCTTTATCATGCTAAGAGGAGCAGGAAAAAGCAAAAAATTTCAGAATTGCACCTTGCAATGCGGAGAAATTACTGTTTGTGCATTTACAATATTCATTGATTTTTGCCATTGAAAAACATCATGTTATTCATATTCCAGAAATGATTGAAGCTACTGACTGAATGAAAGGAGCTGGCATCTCACTCTCTTTGAATCTTCTTTATCATGCTAAGAGGAGCAGGAAAAAGCAAAAAATTTCAGAATTGCACCTTGCAATGCGGAGAAATTACTGTTTGTGCATTTACAATATTCAATGATTTTTGCCATTGAAAAACGTCCAGAAATGATTGAAGCTACTGACTGAATGAAAGGAGCTGGCATCTCACTCTCTTTGAATCTTCTTTATCATGCTAAGAGGAGCAGGAAAAAGCAAAAAATTTCAGAATTGCACCTTGCAATGCGGAGAAATTACTGTTTGTACATTTACAATATTCATTGATTTTTGCCATTGAAAAACATCATGTTATTCATATACCAGAAATGTTTGAAGCTACTGACTGAATGAAAGGAGCTGGCATCTCACTCTCTTTGAATCTTCTTTATCATGCTAAGAGGAGCAGGAAAAAGCAAAAAATTTCAGAATTGCACCTTGCAATGCGGAGAAATTACTGTTTGTGCATTTACAATATTCATTGATTTTTGCCATTGAAAAACGTCCAGAAATGATTGAAGCTACTGACTGAATGAAAAGAGCTGGCATCTCACTCTCTTTGAATCTTGTTTATCACGCTGAGGAGCAGGAAAAAGCAAAAAATTTCAGAATTGCACCTTGCAATGCGGAGAAATTACTGTTTGTGCATTTACAATATTCATTGATTTTTGCCATTGAAAAACGTCCAGAAATGATTGAAGCTACTGACTGAATGAAAGGAGCTGGCATCTCACTCTCTTTGAATCTTCTTTATCATGCTAAGAGGAGCAGGAAAAAGCAAAAAATTTCAGAATTGCACCTTGCAATGCGGAGAAATTACTGTTTGTGCATTTACAATATTCATTGATTTTTGCCATTGAAAAACATCATGTTATTCATATACCAGAAATGATTGAAGCTACTGACTGAATGAAAGGAGCTGGCATCTCACTCTCTTTGAATCTTCTTTATCATGCTAAGAGGAGCAGGAAAAAGCAAAAAATTTCAGAATTGCACGTTGCAATGCGGAGAAATTACTGTTTGTGCATTTACAATATTCAATGATTTTTGCCATTGAAAAACGTCCAGAAATGATTGAAGCTACTGACTGAATGAAAGGAGCTGGCATCTCACTCTCTTTGAATCTTCTTTATCATGCTAAGAGGAGCAGGAAAAAGCAAAAAATTTCAGAATTGCACCTTGCAATGCGGAGAAATTACTGTTTGTGCATTTACAATATTCATTGATTTTTGCCATTGAAAAACATCATGTTATTCATATTCCAGAAATGATTGAAGCTACTGACTGAATCAAAGGAGCTGGCATCTCACTCTCTTTGAATCTTCTTTATCATGCTAAGAGGAGCAGGAAAAAGCAAAAAATTTCAGAATTGCACCTTGCAATGCGGAGAAATTACTGTTTGTGCATTTACAATATTCAATGATTTTTGCCATTGAAAAACGTCCAGAAATGATTGAAGCTACTGACTGAATGAAAGGAGCTGGCATCTCACTCTCTTTGAATCTTCTTTATCATGCTAAGAGGAGCAGGAAAAAGCAAAAAATTTCAGAATTGCACCTTGCAATGCGGAGAAATTACTGTTTGTGCATTTACAATATTCATTGATTTTTGCCATTGAAAAACATCATGTTATTCATATTCCAGAAATGATTGAAGCTACTGACTGAATGAAAGGAGCTGGCATCTCACTCTCTTTGAATCTTCTTTATCATGCTAAGAGGAGCAGGAAAAAGCAAAAAATTTCAGAATTGCACCTTGCAATGCGGAGAAATTACTGTTTGTGCATTTACAATATTCAATGATTTTTGCCATTGAAAAACGTCCAGAAATGATTGAAGCTACTGACTGAATGAAAGGAGCTGGCATCTCACTCTCTTTGAATCTTCTTTATCATGCTAAGAGGAGCAGGAAAAAGCAAAAAATTTCAGAATTGCACCTTGCAATGCGGAGAAATTACTGTTTGTGCATTTACAATATTCATTGATTTTTGCCATTGAAAAACATCATGTTATTCATATACCAGAAATGTTTGAAGCTACTGACTGAATGAAAGGAGCTGGCATCTCACTCTCTTTGAATCTTCTTTATCATGCTAAGAGGAGCAGGAAAAAGCAAAAAATTTCAGAATTGCACCTTGCAATGCGGAGAAATTACTGTTTGTGCATTTACAATATTCATTGATTTTTGCCATTGAAAAACGTCCAGAAATGATTGTAGCTACTGACTGAATGAAAGGAGCTGGCATCTCACTCTCTTTGAGTCTTCTTTATCATGCTAAGAGGAGCAGGAAAAAGCAAAAAATTTCAGAATTGCACCTTGCAATGCGGAGAAATTACTGTTTGTGCATTTACAATATTCATTGATTTTTGCCATTGAAAAACGTCCAGAAATGATTGAAGCTACTGACTGAATGAAAGGAGCTGGCATCTCACTCTCTTTGAATCTTGTTTATCATGCTAAGAGGAGCAGGAAAAAGCAAAAAATTTCAGAATTGCACCTTGCAATGCGGAGAAATTACTGTTTGTGCATTTACAATATTCATTGATTTTTGCCATTGAAAAACATCATGTTATTCATATTCCAGAAATGATTGAAGCTACTGACTGAATGAAAGGAGCTGGCATCTCACTCTCTTTGAATCTTCTTTATCATGCTAAGAGGAGCAGGAAAAAGCAAAAAATTTAAGAATTGCACCTTGCAATGCGGAGAAATTACTGTTTGTGCATTTACAATATTCAATGATTTTTGCCATTGAAAAACGTCCAGAAATGATTGAAGCTACTGACTGAATGAAAGGAGCTGGCATCTCACTCTCTTTGAATCTTCTTTATCATGCTAAGAGGAGCAGGAAAAAGCAAAAAATTTCAGAATTGCACCTTGCAATGCGGAGAAATTACTGTTTGTGCATTTACAATATTCATTGATTTTTGCCATTGAAAAACATCATGTTATTCATATACCAGAAATGTTTGAAGCTACTGACTGAATGAAAGGAGCTGGCATCTCACTCTCTTTGAATCTTCTTTATCATGCTAAGAGGAGCAGGAAAAAGCAAAAAATTTCAGAATTGCACCTTGCAATGCGGAGAAATTACTGTTTGTGCATTTACAATATTCATTGATTTTTGCCATTGAAAAACGTCCAGAAATGATTGAAGCTACTGACTGAATGAAAAGAGCTGGCATCTCACTCTCTTTGAATCTTGTTTATCACGCTAAGAGGAGCAGGAAAAAGCAAAAAATTTCAGAATTGCACCTTGCAATGCGGAGAAATTAGTTTGTGCATTTACAATATTCATTGATTTTTGCCATTGAAAAACGTCCAGAAATGATTGAAGCTACTGACTGAATGAAAGGAGCTGGCATCTCACTCTCTTTGAATCTTCTTTATCATGCTAAGAGGAGCAGGAAAAAGCAAAAAATTTCAGAATTGCACCTTGCAATGCGGAGAAATTACTGTTTGTGCATTTACAATATTCATTGATTTTTGCCATTGAAAAACATCATGTTATTCATATACCAGAAATGATTGAAGCTACTGACTGAATGAAAGGAGCTGGCATCTCACTCTCTTTGAATCTTCTTTATCATGCTAAGAGGAGCAGGAAAAAGCAAAAAATTTCAGAATTGCACCTTGCAATGCGGAGAAATTACTGTTTGTGCATTTACAATATTCAATGATTTTTGCCATTGAAAAACGTCCAGAAATGATTGAAGCTACTGACTGAATGAAAGGAGCTGGCATCTCACTCTCTTTGAATCTTCTTTATCATGCTAAGAGGAGCAGGAAAAAGCAAAAAATTTCAGAATTGCACCTTGCAATGCGGAGAAATTACTGTTTGTGCATTTACAATATTCATTGATTTTTGCCATTGAAAAACATCATGTTATTCATATACCAGAAATGATTGAAGCTACTGACTGAATGAAAGGAGCTGGCATCTCACTCTCTTTGAATCTTCTTTATCATGCTAAGAGGAGCAGGAAAAAGCAAAAAATTTCAGAATTGCACCTTGCAATGCGGAGAAATTACTGTTTGTGCATTTACAATATTCATTGATTTTTGCCATTGAAAAACGTCCAGAAATGATTGAAGCTACTGACTGAATGAAAGGAGCTGGCATCTCACTCTCTTTGAATCTTCTTTATCATGCTAAGAGGAGCAGGAAAAAGCAAAAAATTTCAGAATTGCACCTTGCAATGCGGAGAAATTACTGTTTGTGCATTTACAATATTCATTGATTTTTGCCATTGAAAAACATCATGTTATTCATATACCAGAAATGATTGAAGCTACTGACTGAATGAAAGGAGCTGGCATCTCACTCTCTTTGAATCTTCTTTATCATGCTAAGAGGAGCAGGAAAAAGCAAAAAATTTCAGAATTGCACCTTGCAATGCGGAGAAATTACTGTTTGTGCATTTACAATATTCAATGATTTTTGCCATTGAAAAACGTCCAGAAATGATTGAAGCTACTGACTGAATGAAAGGAGCTGGCATCTCACTCTCTTTGAATCTTCTTTATCATGCTAAGAGGAGCAGGAAAAAGCAAAAAAATTCAGAATTGCACCTTGCAATGCGGAGAAATTACTGTTTGTGCATTTACAATATTCATTGATTTTTGCCATTGAAAAACATCATGTTATTCATATTCCAGAAATGATTGAAGCTACTGACTGAATGAAAGGAGCTGGCATCTCACTCTCTTTGAATCTTCTTTATCATGCTAAGAGGAGCAGGAAAAAGCAAAAAATTTCAGAATTGCACCTTGCAATGCGGAGAAATTACTGTTTGTGCATTTACAATATTCAATGATTTTTGCCATTGAAAAACGTCCAGAAATGATTGAAGCTACTGACTGAATGAAAGGAGCTGGCATCTCACTCTCTTTGAATCTTCTTTATCATGCTAAGAGGAGCAGGAAAAAGCAAAAAATTTCAGAATTGCACCTTGCAATGCGGAGAAATTACTGTTTGTGCATTTACAATATTCATTGATTTTTGCCATTGAAAAACATCATGTTATTCATATACCAGAAATGTTTGAAGCTACTGACTGAATGAAAGGAGCTGGCATCTCACTCTCTTTGAATCTTCTTTATCATGCTAAGAGGAGCAGGAAAAAGCAAAAAATTTCAGAATTGCACCTTGCAATGCGGAGAAATTACTGTTTGTGCATTTACAATATTCATTGATTTTTGCCATTGAAAAACGTCCAGAAATGATTGAAGCTACTGACTGAATGAAAAGAGCTGGCATCTCACTCTCTTTGAATCTTGTTTATCACGCTGAGGAGCAGGAAAAAGCAAAAAATTTCAGAATTGCACCTTGCAATGCGGAGAAATTACTGTTTGTGCATTTACAATATTCATTGATTTTTGCCATTGAAAAACGTCCAGAAATGATTGAAGCTACTGACTGAATGAAAGGAGCTGGCATCTCACTCTCTTTGAATCTTCTTTATCATGCTAAGAGGAGCAGGAAAAAGCAAAAAATTTCAGAATTGCACCTTGCAATGCGGAGAAATTACTGTTTGTGCATTTACAATATTCATTGATTTTTGCCATTGAAAAACATCATGTTATTCATATACCAGAAATGATTGAAGCTACTGACTGAATGAAAGGAGCTGGCATCTCACTCTCTTTGAATCTTCTTTATCATGCTAAGAGGAGCAGGAAAAAGCAAAAAATTTCAGAATTGCACCTTGCAATGCGGAGAAATTACTGTTTGTGCATTTACAATATTCATTGATTTTTGCCATTGAAAAACGTCCAGAAATGATTGAAGCTACTGACTGAATGAAAGGAGCGGGCATCTCACTCTCTTTGAATCTTCTTTATCATGCTAAGAGGAGCAGGAAAAAGCAAAAAATTTCAGAATTGCACCTTGCAATGCGGAGAAATTACTGTTTGTGCATTTACAATATTCATTGATTTTTGCCATTGAAAAACATCATGTTATTCATATACCAGAAATGATTGAAGCTACTGACTGAATGAAAGGAGCTGGCATCTCACTCTCTTTGAATCTTCTTTATCATGCTAAGAGGAGCAGGAAAAAGCAAAAAATTTCAGAATTGCACCTTGCAATGCGGAGAAATTACTGTTTGTGCATTTACAATATTCAATGATTTTTGCCATTGAAAAACGTCCAGAAATGATTGAAGCTACTGACTGAATGAAAGGAGCTGGCATCTCACTCTCTTTGAATCTTCTTTATCATGCTAAGAGGAGCAGGAAAAAGCAAAAAAATTCAGAATTGCACCTTGCAATGCGGAGAAATTACTGTTTGTGCATTTACAATATTCATTGATTTTTGCCATTGAAAAACATCATGTTATTCATATTCCAGAAATGATTGAAGCTACTGACTGAATGAAAGGAGCTGGCATCTCACTCTCTTTGAATCTTCTTTATCATGCTAAGAGGAGCAGGAAAAAGCAAAAAATTTCAGAATTGCACCTTGCAATGCGGAGAAATTACTGTTTGTGCATTTACAATATTCAATGATTTTTGCCATTGAAAAACGTCCAGAAATGATTGAAGCTACTGACTGAATGAAAGGAGCTGGCATCTCACTCTCTTTGAATCTTCTTTATCATGCTAAGAGGAGCAGGAAAAAGCAAAAAATTTCAGAATTGCACCTTGCAATGCGGAGAAATTACTGTTTGTGCATTTACAATATTCATTGATTTTTGCCATTGAAAAACATCATGTTATTCATATACCAGAAATGTTTGAAGCTACTGACTGAATGAAAGGAGCTGGCATCTCACTCTCTTTGAATCTTCTTTATCATGCTAAGAGGAGCAGGAAAAAGCAAAAAATTTCAGAATTGCACCTTGCAATGCGGAGAAATTACTGTTTGTGCATTTACAATAATCATTGATTTTTGCCATTGAAAAACGTCCAGAAATTATTGAAGCTACTGACTGAATGAAAAGAGCTGGCATCTCACTCTCTTTGAATCTTGTTTATCACGCTGAGGAGCAGGAAAAAGCAAAAAATTTCAGAATTGCACCTTGCAATGCGGAGAAATTACTGTTTGTGCATTTACAATATTCATTGATTTTTGCCATTGAAAAACGTCCAGAAATGATTGAAGCTACTGACTGAATGAAAGGAGCTGGCATCTCACTCTCTTTGAATCTTCTTTATCATGCTAAGAGGAGCAGGAAAAAGCAAAAAATTTCAGAATTGCACCTTGCAATGCGGAGAAATTACTGTTTGTGCATTTACAATATTCATTGATTTTTGCCATTGAAAAACATCATGTTATTCATATACCAGAAATGATTGAAGCTACTGACTGAATGAAAGGAGCTGGCATCTCACTCTCTTTGAATCTTCTTTATCATGCTAAGAGGAGCAGGAAAAAGCAAAAAATTTCAGAATTGCACCTTGCAATGCGGAGAAATTACTGTTTGTGCATTTACAATATTCAATGATTTTTGCCATTGAAAAACGTCCAGAAATGATTGAAGCTACTGACTGAATGAAAGGAGCTGGCATCTCACTCTCTTTGAATCTTCTTTATCATGCTAAGAGGAGCAGGAAAAAGCAAAAAATTTCAGAATTGCACCTTGCAATGCGGAGAAATTACTGTTTGTGCATTTACAATATTCATTGATTTTTGCCATTGAAAAACATCATGTTATTCATATTCCAGAAATGATTGAAGCTACTGACTGAATGAAAGGAGCTGGCATCTCACTCTCTTTGAATCTTCTTTATCATGCGAAGAGGAGCAGGAAAAAGCAAAAAATTTCAGAATTGCACCTTGCAATGCGGAGAAATTACTGTTTGTGCATTTACAATATTCAATGATTTTTGCCATTGAAAAACGTCCAGAAATGATTGAAGCTACTGACTGAATGAAAGGAGCTGGCATCTCACTCTCTTTGAATCTTCTTTATCATGCTAAGAGGAGCAGGAAAAAGCAAAAAATTTCAGAATTGCACCTTGCAATGCGGAGAAATTACTGTTTGTGCATTTACAATATTCATTGATTTTTGCCATTGAAAAACATCATGTTATTCATATTCCAGAAATGATTGAAGCTACTGACTGAATGAAAGGAGCTGGCATCTCACTCTCTTTGAATCTTCTTTATCATGCTAAGAGGAGCAGGAAAAAGCAAAAAATTTCAGAATTGCACCTTGCAATGCGGAGAAATTACTGTTTGTGCATTTACAATATTCAATGATTTTTGCCATTGAAAAACGTCCAGAAATGATTGAAGCTACTGACTGAATGAAAGGAGCTGGCATCTCACTCTCTTTGAATCTTCTTTATCATGCTAAGAGGAGCAGGAAAAAGCAAAAAATTTCAGAATTGCACCTTGCAATGCGGAGAAATTACTGTTTGTGCATTTACAATATTCATTGATTTTTGCCATTGAAAAACATCATGTTATTCATATACCAGAAATGTTTGAAGCTACTGACTGAATGAAAGGAGCTGGCATCTCACTCTCTTTGAATCTTCTTTATCATGCTAAGAGGAGCAGGAAAAAGCAAAAAATTTCAGAATTGCACCTTGCAATGCGGAGAAATTACTGTTTGTGCATTTACAATATTCATTGATTTTTGCCATTGAAAAACGTCCAGAAATGATTGTAGCTACTGACTGAATGAAAGGAGCTGGCATCTCACTCTCTTTGAATCTTCTTTATCATGCTAAGAGGAGCAGGAAAAAGCAAAAAATTTCAGAATTGCACCTTGCAATGCGGAGAAATTACTGTTTGTGCATTTACAATATTCATTGATTTTTGCCATTGAAAAACGTCCAGAAATGATTGAAGCTACTGACTGAATGAAAGGAGCTGGCATCTCACTCTCTTTGAATCTTGTTTATCATGCTAAGAGGAGCAGGAAAAAGCAAAAAATTTCAGAATTGCACCTTGCAATGCGGAGAAATTACTGTTTGTGCATTTACAATATTCATTGATTTTTGCCATTGAAAAACATCATGTTATTCATATTCCAGAAATGATTGAAGCTACTGACTGAATGAAAGGAGCTGGCATCTCACTCTCTTTGAATCTTCTTTATCATGCTAAGAGGAGCAGGAAAAAGCAAAAAATTTAAGAATTGCACCTTGCAATGCGGAGAAATTACTGTTTGTGCATTTACAATATTCAATGATTTTTGCCATTGAAAAACGTCCAGAAATGATTGAAGCTACTGACTGAATGAAAGGAGCTGGCATCTCACTCTCTTTGAATCTTCTTTATCATGCTAAGAGGAGCAGGAAAAAGCAAAAAATTTCAGAATTGCACCTTGCAATGCGGAGAAATTACTGTTTGTGCATTTACAATATTCATTGATTTTTGCCATTGAAAAACATCATGTTATTCATATACCAGAAATGTTTGAAGCTACTGACTGAATGAAAGGAGCTGGCATCTCACTCTCTTTGAATCTTCTTTATCATGCTAAGAGGAGCAGGAAAAAGCAAAAAATTTCAGAATTGCACCTTGCAATGCGGAGAAATTACTGTTTGTGCATTTACAATATTCATTGATTTTTGCCATTGAAAAACGTCCAGAAATGATTGAAGCTACTGACTGAATGAAAAGAGCTGGCATCACACTCTCTTTGAATCTTGTTTATCACGCTAAGAGGAGCAGGAAAAAGCAAAAAATTTCAGAATTGCACCTTGCAATGGGGAGAAATTAGTTTGTGCATTTACAATATTCATTGATTTTTGCCATTGAAAAACGTCCAGAAATGATTGAAGCTACTGACTGAATGAAAGGAGCTGGCATCTCACTCTCTTTGAATCTTCTTTATCATGCTAAGAGGAGCAGGAAAAAGCAAAAAATTTCAGAATTGCACCTTGCAATGCGGAGAAATTACTGTTTGTGCATTTACAATATTCATTGATTTTTGCCATTGAAAAACATCATGTTATTCATATACCAGAAATGATTGAAGCTACTGACTGAATGAAAGGAGCTGGCATCTCACTCTCTTTGAATCTTCTTTATCATGCTAAGAGGAGCAGGAAAAAGCAAAAAATTTCAGAATTGCACCTTGCAATGCGGAGAAATTACTGTTTGTGCATTTACAATATTCAATGATTTTTGCCATTGAAAAACGTCCAGAAATGATTGAAGCTACTGACTGAATGAAAGGAGCTGGCATCTCACTCTCTTTGAATCTTCTTTATCATGCTAAGAGGAGCAGGAAAAAGCAAAAAATTTCAGAATTGCACCTTGCAATGCGGAGAAATTACTGTTTGTGCATTTACAATATTCATTGATTTTTGCCATTGAAAAACATCATGTTATTCATATTCCAGAAATGATTGAAGCTACTGACTGAATGAAAGGATCTGGCATCTCACTCTCTTTGAATCTTCTTTATCATGCTAAGAGGAGCAGGAAAAAGCAAAAAATTTAAGAATTGCACCTTGCAATGCGGAGAAATTACTGTTTGTGCATTTACAATATTCAATGATTTTTGCCATTGAAAAACGTCCAGAAATGATTGAAGCTACTGACTGAATGAAAGGAGCTGGCATCTCACTCTCTTTGAATCTTCTTTATCATGCTAAGAGGAGCAGGAAAAAGCAAAAAATTTCAGAATTGCACCTTGCAATGCGGAGAAATTACTGTTTGTGCATTTACAATATTCATTGATTTTTGCCATTGAAAAACATCATGTTATTCATATACCAGAAATGTTTGAAGCTACTGACTGAATGAAAGGAGCTGGCATCTCACTCTCTTTGAATCTTCTTTATCATGCTAAGAGGAGCAGGAAAAAGCAAAAAATTTCAGAATTGCACCTTGCAATGCGGAGAAATTACTGTTTGTGCATTTACAATATTCATTGATTTTTGCCATTGAAAAACGTCCAGAAATGATTGAAGCTACTGACTGAATGAAAAGAGCTGGCATCTCACTCTCTTTGAATCTTGTTTATCACGCTAAGAGGAGCAGGAAAAAGCAAAAAATTTCAGAATTGCACCTTGCAATGCGGAGAAATTAGTTTGTGCATTTACAATATTCATTGATTTTTGCCATTGAAAAACGTCCAGAAATGATTGAAGCTACTGACTGAATGAAAGGAGCTGGCATCTCACTCTCTTTGAATCTTCTTTATCATGCTAAGAGGAGCAGGAAAAAGCAAAAAATTTCAGAATTGCACCTTGCAATGCGGAGAAATTACTGTTTGTGCATTTACAATATTCATTGATTTTTGCCATTGAAAAACATCATGTTATTCATATACCAGAAATGATTGAAGCTACTGACTGAATGAAAGGAGCTGGCATCTCACTCTCTTTGAATCTTCTTTATCATGCTAAGAGGAGCAGGAAAAAGCAAAAAATTTCAGAATTGCACCTTGCAATGCGGAGAAATTACTGTTTGTGCATTTACAATATTCATTGATTTTTGCCATTGAAAAACATCATGTTATTCATATACCAGAAATGTTTGAAGCTACTGACTGAAGGAAAGGAGCTGGCATCTCACTCTCTTTGAATCTTCTTTATCATGCTTAGAGGAGCAGGAAAAAGCAAAAAATTTCAGAATTGCACCTTGCAATGCGGAGAAATTACTGTTTGTGCATTTACAATATTCATTGATTTTTGCCATTGAAAAACGTCCAGAAATGATTGAAGCTACTGACTGAATGAAAGGAGCTGGCATCTCACTCTCTTTGAATCTTGTTTATCATGCTAAGAGGAGCAGGAAAAAGCAAAAAATTTCAGAATTGCACCTTGCAATGCGGAGAAATTACTGTTTGTGCATTTACAATATTCATTGATTTTTGCCATTGAAAAACATCATGTTATTCATATACCAGAAATGATTGAAGCTACTGACTGAATGAAAGGAGCTGGCATCTCACTCTCTTTGAATCTTCTTTATCATGCTAAGATGAGCAGGAAAAAGCAAAAAATTTCAGAATTGCACCTTGCAATGCGGAGAAATTACTGTTTGTGCATTTACAATATTCAATGATTTTTGCCATTGAAAAACGTCCAGAAATGATTGAAGCTACTGACTGAATGAAAGGAGCTGGCATCTCACTCTCTTTGAATCTTCTTTATCATGCTAAGAGGAGCAGGAAAAAGCAAAAAATTTCAGAATTGCACCTTGCAATGCGGAGAAATTACTGTTTGTGCATCTACAATATTCATTGATTTTTGCCATTGAAAAACATCATGTTATTCATATACCAGAAATGTTTGAAGCTACTGACTGAATGAAAGGAGCTGGCATCTCACTCTCTTTGAATATTTTTTATCATGCTAAGAGGAGCAGGAAAAAGCAAAAAATTTCAGAATTGCACCTTGCAATGCGGAGAAATTACTGTTTGTGCATTTACAATATTCATTGATTTTTGCCATTGAAAAACGTCCAGAAATGATTGAAGCTACTGACTGAATGAAAGGAGCTGGCATCTCACTCTCTTTGAATCTTGTTTATCATGCTAAGAGGAGCAGGAAAAAGCAAAAAATTTCAGAATTGCACCTTGCAATGCGGAGAAATTACTGTTTGTGCATTTACAATATTCATTGATTTTTGCCATTGAAAAACGTCCAGAAATGATTGAAGCTACTGACTGAATGAAAGGAGCTGGCATCTCACTCTCTTTGAATCTTCTTTATCATGCTAAGAGGAGCAGGAAAAAGCAAAAAATTTCAGAATTGCACCTTGCAATGCGGAGAAATTACTGTTTGTGCATTTACAATATTCATTGATTTTTGCCATTGAAAAACATCATGTTATTCATATACCAGAAATGATTGAAGCTACTGACTGAATGAAAGGAGCTGGCATCTCATTCTCTTTGAATCTTCTTTATCATGCTAAGAGGAGCAGGAAAAAGCAAAAAATTTCAGAATTGCACCTTGCAATGCGGAGAAATTACTGTTTGTGCATTTACAATATTCATTGATTTTTGCCATTGAAAAACGTCCAGAAATGATTGAAGCTACTGACTGAATGAAAGGAGCTGGCATCTCACTCTCTTTGAATCTTCTTTATCATGCTAAGAGGAGCAGGAAAAAGCAAAAAATTTCAGAATTGCACCTTGCAATGCGGAGAAATTACTGTTTGTGCATTTACAATATTCATTGATTTTTGCCATTGAAAAACGTCCAGAAATGATTGAAGCTACTGACTGAATGAAAGGAGCTGGCATCTCACTCTCTTTGAATCTTCTTTATCATGCTAAGAGGAGCAGGAAAAAGCAAAAAATTTCAGAATTGCACCTTGCAATGCGGAGAAATTACTGTTTGTGCATTTACAATATTCATTGATTTTTGCCATTGAAAAACGTCCAGAAATGATTGAAGCTACTGACTGAATGAAAGGAGCTGGCATCTCACTCTCTTTGAATCTTCTTTATCATGCTAAGAGGAGCAGGAAAAAGCAAAAAATTTCAGAATTGCACCTTGCAATGCGGAGAAATTACTGTTTGTGCATTTACAATATTCAATGATTTTTGCCATTGAAAAACGTCCAGAAATGATTGAAGCTACTGACTGAATGAAAGGAGCTGGCATCTCACTCTCTTTGAATCTTCTTTATCATGCTAAGAGGAGCAGGAAAAAGCAAAAAATTTCAGAATTGCACCTTGCAATGCGGAGAAATTACTGTTTGTGCATTTACAATATTCATTGATTTTTGCCATTGAAAAACATCATGTTATTCATATACCAGAAATGTTTGAAGCTACTGACTGAATGAAAGGAGCTGGCATCTCACTCTCTTTGAATCTTCTTTATCATGCTAAGAGGAGCAGGAAAAAGCAAAAAATTTCAGAATTGCACCTTGCAATGCGGAGAAATTACTGTTTGTGCATTTACAATATTCATTGATTTTTGCCATTGAAAAACGTCCAGAAATGATTGTAGCTACTGACTGAATGAAAGGAGCTGGCATCTCACTCTCTTTGAATCTTCTTTATCATGCTAAGAGGAGCAGGAAAAAGCAAAAAATTTCAGAATTGCACCTTGCAATGCGGAGAAATTACTGTTTGTGCATTTACAATATTCATTGATTTTTGCCATTGAAAAACGTCCAGAAATGATTGAAGCTACTGACTGAATGAAAGGAGCTGGCATCTCACTCTCTTTGAATCTTGTTTATCATGCTAAGAGGAGCAGGAAAAAGCAAAAAATTTCAGAATTGCACCTTGCAATGCGGAGAAATTACTGTTTGTGCATTTACAATATTCATTGATTTTTGCCATTGAAAAACATCATGTTATTCATATTCCAGAAATGATTGAAGCTACTGACTGAATGAAAGGAGCTGGCATCTCACTCTCTTTGAATCTTCTTTATCATGCTAAGAGGAGCAGGAAAAAGCAAAAAATTTAAGAATTGCACCTTGCAATGCGGAGAAATTACTGTTTGTGCATTTACAATATTCAATGATTTTTGCCATTGAAAAACGTCCAGAAATGATTGAAGCTACTGACTGAATGAAAGGAGCTGGCATCTCACTCTCTTTGAATCTTCTTTATCATGCTAAGAGGAGCAGGAAAAAGCAAAAAATTTCAGAATTGCACCTTGCAATGCGGAGAAATTACTGTTTGTGCATTTACAATATTCATTGATTTTTGCCATTGAAAAACATCATGTTATTCATATACCAGAAATGTTTGAAGCTACTGACTGAATGAAAGGAGCTGGCATCTCACTCTCTTTGAATCTTCTTTATCATGCTAAGAGGAGCAGGAAAAAGCAAAAAATTTCAGAATTGCACCTTGCAATGCGGAGAAATTACTGTTTGTGCATTTACAATATTCATTGATTTTTGCCATTGAAAAACGTCCAGAAATGATTGAAGCTACTGACTGAATGAAAAGAGCTGGCATCACACTCTCTTTGAATCTTGTTTATCACGCTAAGAGGAGCAGGAAAAAGCAAAAAATTTCAGAATTGCACCTTGCAATGGGGAGAAATTAGTTTGTGCATTTACAATATTCATTGATTTTTGCCATTGAAAAACGTCCAGAAATGATTGAAGCTACTGACTGAATGAAAGGAGCTGGCATCTCACTCTCTTTGAATCTTCTTTATCATGCTAAGAGGAGCAGGAAAAAGCAAAAAATTTCAGAATTGCACCTTGCAATGCGGAGAAATTACTGTTTGTGCATTTACAATATTCATTGATTTTTGCCATTGAAAAACATCATGTTATTCATATACCAGAAATGATTGAAGCTACTGACTGAATGAAAGGAGCTGGCATCTCACTCTCTTTGAATCTTCTTTATCATGCTAAGAGGAGCAGGAAAAAGCAAAAAATTTCAGAATTGCACCTTGCAATGCGGAGAAATTACTGTTTGTGCATTTACAATATTCAATGATTTTTGCCATTGAAAAACGTCCAGAAATGATTGAAGCTACTGACTGAATGAAAGGAGCTGGCATCTCACTCTCTTTGAATCTTCTTTATCATGCTAAGAGGAGCAGGAAAAAGCAAAAAATTTCAGAATTGCACCTTGCAATGCGGAGAAATTACTGTTTGTGCATTTACAATATTCATTGATTTTTGCCATTGAAAAACATCATGTTATTCATATTCCACAAATGATTGAAGCTACTGACTGAATGAAAGGATCTGGCATCTCACTCTCTTTGAATCTTCTTTATCATGCTAAGAGGAGCAGGAAAAAGCAAAAAATTTAAGAATTGCACCTTGCAATGCGGAGAAATTACTGTTTGTGCATTTACAATATTCAATGATTTTTGCCATTGAAAAACGTCCAGAAATGATTGAAGCTACTGACTGAATGAAAGGAGCTGGCATCTCACTCTCTTTGAATCTTCTTTATCATGCTAAGAGGAGCAGGAAAAAGCAAAAAATTTCAGAATTGCACCTTGCAATGCGGAGAAATTACTGTTTGTGCATTTACAATATTCATTGATTTTTGCCATTGAAAAACATCATGTTATTCATATACCAGAAATGTTTGAAGCTACTGACTGAATGAAAGGAGCTGGCATCTCACTCTCTTTGAATCTTCTTTATCATGCTAAGAGGAGCAGGAAAAAGCAAAAAATTTCAGAATTGCACCTTGCAATGCGGAGAAATTACTGTTTGTGCATTTACAATATTCATTGATTTTTGCCATTGAAAAACGTCCAGAAATGATTGAAGCTACTGACTGAATGAAAAGAGCTGGCATCTCACTCTCTTTGAATCTTGTTTATCACGCTAAGAGGAGCAGGAAAAAGCAAAAAATTTCAGAATTGCACCTTGCAATGCGGAGAAATTAGTTTGTGCATTTACAATATTCATTGATTTTTGCCATTGAAAAACGTCCAGAAATGATTGAAGCTACTGACTGAATGAAAGGAGCTGGCATCTCACTCTCTTTGAATCTTCTTTATCATGCTAAGAGGAGCAGGAAAAAGCAAAAAATTTCAGAATTGCACCTTGCAATGCGGAGAAATTACTGTTTGTGCATTTACAATATTCATTGATTTTTGCCATTGAAAAACATCATGTTATTCATATACCAGAAATGATTGAAGCTACTGACTGAATGAAAGGAGCTGGCATCTCACTCTCTTTGAATCTTCTTTATCATGCTAAGAGGAGCAGGAAAAAGCAAAAAATTTCAGAATTGCACCTTGCAATGCGGAGAAATTACTGTTTGTGCATTTACAATATTCATTGATTTTTGCCATTGAAAAACATCATGTTATTCATATACCAGAAATGTTTGAAGCTACTGACTGAAGGAAAGGAGCTGGCATCTCACTCTCTTTGAATCTTCTTTATCATGCTTAGAGGAGCAGGAAAAAGCAAAAAATTTCAGAATTGCACCTTGCAATGCGGAGAAATTACTGTTTGTGCATTTACAATATTCATTGATTTTTGCCATTGAAAAACGTCCAGAAATGATTGAAGCTACTGACTGAATGAAAGGAGCTGGCATCTCACTCTCTTTGAATCTTGTTTATCATGCTAAGAGGAGCAGGAAAAAGCAAAAAATTTCAGAATTGCACCTTGCAATGCGGAGAAATTACTGTTTGTGCATTTACAATATTCATTGATTTTTGCCATTGAAAAACATCATGTTATTCATATACCAGAAATGATTGAAGCTACTGACTGAATGAAAGGAGCTGGCATCTCACTCTCTTTGAATCTTCTTTATCATGCTAAGATGAGCAGGAAAAAGCAAAAAATTTCAGAATTGCACCTTGCAATGCGGAGAAATTACTGTTTGTGCATTTACAATATTCAATGATTTTTGCCATTGAAAAACGTCCAGAAATGATTGAAGCTACTGACTGAATGAAAGGAGCTGGCATCTCACTCTCTTTGAATCTTCTTTATCATGCTAAGAGGAGCAGGAAAAAGCAAAAAATTTCAGAATTGCACCTTGCAATGCGGAGAAATTACTGTTTGTGCATCTACAATATTCATTGATTTTTGCCATTGAAAAACATCATGTTATTCATATACCAGAAATGTTTGAAGCTACTGACTGAATGAAAGGAGCTGGCATCTCACTCTCTTTGAATATTTTTTATCATGCTAAGAGGAGCAGGAAAAAGCAAAAAATTTCAGAATTGCACCTTGCAATGCGGAGAAATTACTGTTTGTGCATTTACAATATTCATTGATTTTTGCCATTGAAAAACGTCCAGAAATGATTGAAGCTACTGACTGAATGAAAGGAGCTGGCATCTCACTCTCTTTGAATCTTGTTTATCATGCTAAGAGGAGCAGGAAAAAGCAAAAAATTTCAGAATTGCACCTTGCAATGCGGAGAAATTACTGTTTGTGCATTTACAATATTCATTGATTTTTGCCATTGAAAAACGTCCAGAAATGATTGAAGCTACTGACTGAATGAAAGGAGCTGGCATCTCACTCTCTTTGAATCTTCTTTATCATGCTAAGAGGAGCAGGAAAAAGCAAAAAATTTCAGAATTGCACCTTGCAATGCGGAGAAATTACTGTTTGTGCATTTACAATATTCATTGATTTTTGCCATTGAAAAACATCATGTTATTCATATACCAGAAATGATTGAAGCTACTGACTGAATGAAAGGAGCTGGCATCTCATTCTCTTTGAATCTTCTTTATCATGCTAAGAGGAGCAGGAAAAAGCAAAAAATTTCAGAATTGCACCTTGCAATGCGGAGAAATTACTGTTTGTGCATTTACAATATTCATTGATTTTTGCCATTGAAAAACGTCCAGAAATGATTGAAGCTACTGACTGAATGAAAGGAGCTGGCATCTCACTCTCTTTGAATCTTCTTTATCATGCTAAGAGGAGCAGGAAAAAGCAAAAAATTTCAGAATTGCACCTTGCAATGCGGAGAAATTACTGTTTGTGCATTTACAATATTCATTGATTTTTGCCATTGAAAAACGTCCAGAAATGATTGAAGCTACTGACTGAATGAAAGGAGCTGGCATCTCACTCTCTTTGAATCTTCTTTATCATGCTAAGAGGAGCAGGAAAAAGCAAAAAATTTCAGAATTGCACCTTGCAATGCGGAGAAATTACTGTTTGTGCATTTACAATATTCATTGATTTTTGCCATTGAAAAACGTCCAGAAATGATTGAAGCTACTGACTGAATGAAAGGAGCTGGCATCTCACTCTCTTTGAATCTTCTTTATCATGCTAAGAGGAGCAGGAAAAAGCAAAAAATTTCAGAATTGCACCTTGCAATGCGGAGAAATTACTGTTTGTGCATTTACAATATTCAATGATTTTTGCCATTGAAAAACGTCCAGAAATGATTGAAGCTACTGACTGAATGAAAGGAGCTGGCATCTCACTCTCTTTGAATCTTCTTTATCATGCTAAGAGGAGCAGGAAAAAGCAAAAAATTTCAGAATTGCACCTTGCAATGCGGAGAAATTACTGTTTGTGCATTTACAATATTCATTGATTTTTGCCATTGAAAAACATCATGTTATTCATATACCAGAAATGTTTGAAGCTACTGACTGAATGAAAGGAGCTGGCATCTCACTCTCTTTGAATCTTCTTTATCATGCTAAGAGGAGCAGGAAAAAGCAAAAAATTTCAGAATTGCACCTTGCAATGCGGAGAAATTACTGTTTGTGCATTTACAATATTCATTGATTTTTGCCATTGAAAAACGTCCAGAAATGATTGAAGCTACTGACTGAATGAAAAGAGCTGGCATCTCACTCTCTTTGAATCTTGTTTATCACGCTAAGAGGAGCAGGAAAAAGCAAAAAATTTCAGAATTGCACCTTGCAATGCGGAGAAATTACTGTTTGTGCATTTACAATATTCATTGATTTTTGCCATTGAAAAACGTCCAGAAATGATTGAAGCTACTGACTGAATGAAAGGAGCTGGCATCTCACTCTCTTTGAATCTTCTTTATCATGCTAAGAGGAGCAGGAAAAAGCAAAAAATTTCAGAATTGCACCTTGCAATGCGGAGAAATTACTGTTTGTGCATTTACAATATTCATTGATTTTTGCCATTGAAAAACATCATGTTATTCATATACCAGAAATGATTGAAGCTACTGACTGAATGAAAGGAGCTGGCATCTCACTCTCTTTGAATCTTCTTTATCATGCTAAGAGGAGCAGGAAAAAGCAAAAAATTTCAGAATTGCACCTTGCAATGCGGAGAAATTACTGTTTGTGCATTTACAATATTCAATGATTTTTGCCATTGAAAAACGTCCAGAAATGATTGAAGCTACTGACTGAATGAAAGGAGCTGGCATCTCACTCTCTTTGAATCTTTATCATGCTAAGAGGAGCAGGAAAAAGCAAAAAATTTCAGAATTGCACCTTGCAATGCGGAGAAATTACTGTTTGTGCATTTACAATATTCATTGATTTTTGCCATTGAAAAACATCATGTTATTCATATTCCAGAAATGATTGAAGCTACTGACTGAATGAAAGGAGCTGGCATCTCACTCTCTTTGAATCTTCTTTATCATGCTAAGAGGAGCAGGAAAAAGCAAAAAATTTCAGAATTGCACCTTGCAATGCGGAGAAATTACTGTTTGTGCATTTACAATATTCAATGATTTTTGCCATTGAAAAACGTCCAGAAATGATTGAAGCTACTGACTGAATGAAAGGAGCTGGCATCTCACTCTCTTTGAATCTTCTTTATCATGCTAAGAGGAGCAGGAAAAAGCAAAAAATTTCAGAATTGCACCTTGCAATGCGGAGAAATTACTGTTTGTGCATTTACAATATTCATTGATTTTTGCCATTGAAAAACATCATGTTATTCATATACCAGAAATGTTTGAAGCTACTGACTGAATGAAAGGAGCTGGCATCTCACTCTCTTTGAATCTTCTTTATCATGCTAAGAGGAGCAGGAAAAAGCAAAAAATTTCAGAATTGCACCTTGCAATGCGGAGAAATTACTGTTTGTGCATCTACAATATTCATTGATTTTTGCCATTGAAAAACATCATGTTATTCATATACCAGAAATGTTTGAAGCTACTGACTGAATGAAAGGAGCTGGCATCTCACTCTCTTTGAATCTTTTTTATCATGCTAAGAGGAGCAGGAAAAAGCAAAAAATTTCAGAATTGCACCTTGCAATGCGGAGAAATTACTGTTTGTGCATTTACAATATTCATTGATTTTTGCCATTGAAAAACGTCCAGAAATGATTGAAGCTACTGACTGAATGAAAGGAGCTGGCATCTCACTCTCTTTGAATCTTGTTTATCATGCTAAGAGGAGCAGGAAAAAGCAAAAAATTTCAGAATTGCACCTTGCAATGCGGAGAAATTACTGTTTGTGCATTTACAATATTCATTGATTTTTGCCATTGAAAAACGTCCAGAAATGATTGAAGCTACTGACTGAATGAAAGGAGCTGGCATCTCACTCTCTTTGAATCTTCTTTATCATGCTAAGAGGAGCAGGAAAAAGCAAAAAATTTCAGAATTGCACCTTGCAATGCGGAGAAATTACTGTTTGTGCATTTACAATATTCATTGATTTTTGCCATTGAAAAACATCATGTTATTCATATACCAGAAATGATTGAAGCTACTGACTGAATGAAAGGAGCTGGCATCTCATTCTCTTTGAATCTTCTTTATCATGCTAAGAGGAGCAGGAAAAAGCAAAAAATTTCAGAATTGCACCTTGCAATGCGGAGAAATTACTGTTTGTGCATTTACAATATTCATTGATTTTTGCCATTGAAAAACGTCCAGAAATGATTGAAGCTACTGACTGAATGAAAGGAGCTGGCATCTCACTCTCTTTGAATCTTCTTTATCATGCTAAGAGGAGCAGGAAAAAGCAAAAAATTTCAGAATTGCACCTTGCAATGCGGAGAAATTACTGTTTGTGCATTTACAATATTCATTGATTTTTGCCATTGAAAAACGTCCAGAAATGATTGAAGCTACTGACTGAATGAAAGGAGCTGGCATCTCACTCTCTTTGAATCTTCTTTATCATGCTAAGAGGAGCAGGAAAAAGCAAAAAATTTCAGAATTGCACCTTGCAATGCGGAGAAATTACTGTTTGTGCATTTACAATATTCATTGATTTTTGCCATTGAAAAACGTCCAGAAATGATTGAAGCTACTGACTGAATGAAAGGAGCTGGCATCTCACTCTCTTTGAATCTTCTTTATCATGCTAAGAGGAGCAGGAAAAAGCAAAAAATTTCAGAATTGCACCTTGCAATGCGGAGAAATTACTGTTTGTGCATTTACAATATTCAATGATTTTTGCCATTGAAAAACGTCCAGAAATGATTGAAGCTACTGACTGAATGAAAGGAGCTGGCATCTCACTCTCTTTGAATCTTCTTTATCATGCTAAGAGGAGCAGGAAAAAGCAAAAAATTTCAGAATTGCACCTTGCAATGCGGAGAAATTACTGTTTGTGCATTTACAATATTCATTGATTTTTGCCATTGAAAAACATCATGTTATTCATATACCAGAAATGTTTGAAGCTACTGACTGAATGAAAGGAGCTGGCATCTCACTCTCTTTGAATCTTCTTTATCATGCTAAGAGGAGCAGGAAAAAGCAAAAAATTTCAGAATTGCACCTTGCAATGCGGAGAAATTACTGTTTGTGCATTTACAATATTCATTGATTTTTGCCATTGAAAAACGTCCAGAAATGATTGAAGCTACTGACTGAATGAAAAGAGCTGGCATCTCACTCTCTTTGAATCTTGTTTATCACGCTAAGAGGAGCAGGAAAAAGCAAAAAATTTCAGAATTGCACCTTGCAATGCGGAGAAATTACTGTTTGTGCATTTACAATATTCATTGATTTTTGCCATTGAAAAACGTCCAGAAATGATTGAAGCTACTGACTGAATGAAAGGAGCTGGCATCTCACTCTCTTTGAATCTTCTTTATCATGCTAAGAGGAGCAGGAAAAAGCAAAAAATTTCAGAATTGCACCTTGCAATGCGGAGAAATTACTGTTTGTGCATTTACAATATTCATTGATTTTTGCCATTGAAAAACATCATGTTATTCATATACCAGAAATGATTGAAGCTACTGACTGAATGAAAGGAGCTGGCATCTCACTCTCTTTGAATCTTCTTTATCATGCTAAGAGGAGCAGGAAAAAGCAAAAAATTTCAGAATTGCACCTTGCAATGCGGAGAAATTACTGTTTGTGCATTTACAATATTCAATGATTTTTGCCATTGAAAAACGTCCAGAAATGATTGAAGCTACTGACTGAATGAAAGGAGCTGGCATCTCACTCTCTTTGAATCTTTATCATGCTAAGAGGAGCAGGAAAAAGCAAAAAATTTCAGAATTGCACCTTGCAATGCGGAGAAATTACTGTTTGTGCATTTACAATATTCATTGATTTTTGCCATTGAAAAACATCATGTTATTCATATTCCAGAAATGATTGAAGCTACTGACTGAATGAAAGGAGCTGGCATCTCACTCTCTTTGAATCTTCTTTATCATGCTAAGAGGAGCAGGAAAAAGCAAAAAATTTCAGAATTGCACCTTGCAATGCGGAGAAATTACTGTTTGTGCATTTACAATATTCAATGATTTTTGCCATTGAAAAACGTCCAGAAATGATTGAAGCTACTGACTGAATGAAAGGAGCTGGCATCTCACTCTCTTTGAATCTTCTTTATCATGCTAAGAGGAGCAGGAAAAAGCAAAAAATTTCAGAATTGCACCTTGCAATGCGGAGAAATTACTGTTTGTGCATTTACAATATTCATTGATTTTTGCCATTGAAAAACATCATGTTATTCATATACCAGAAATGTTTGAAGCTACTGACTGAATGAAAGGAGCTGGCATCTCACTCTCTTTGAATCTTCTTTATCATGCTAAGAGGAGCAGGAAAAAGCAAAAAATTTCAGAATTGCACCTTGCAATGCGGAGAAATTACTGTTTGTGCATTTACAATATTCATTGATTTTTGCCATTGAAAAACGTCCAGAAATGATTGAAGCTACTGACTGAATGAAAAGAGCTGGCATCTCACTCTCTTTGAATCTTGTTTATCACGCTAAGAGGAGCAGGAAAAAGCAAAAAATTTCAGAATTGCACCTTGCAATGCGGAGAAATTACTGTTTGTGCATTTACAATATTCATTGATTTTTGCCATTGAAAAACGTCCAGAAATGATTGAAGCTACTGACTGAATGAAAGGAGCTGGCATCTCACTCTCTTTGAATCTTCTTTATCATGCTAAGAGGAGCAGGAAAAAGCAAAAAATTTCAGAATTGCACCTTGCAATGCGGAGAAATTACTGTTTGTGCATTTACAATATTCATTGATTTTTGCCATTGAAAAACATCATGTTATTCATATACCAGAAATGATTGAAGCTACTGACTGAATGAAAGGAGCTGGCATCTCACTCTCTTTGAATCTTCTTTATCATGCTAAGAGGAGCAGGAAAAAGCAAAAAATTTCAGAATTGCACCTTGCAATGCGGAGAAATTACTGTTTGTGCATTTACAATATTCAATGATTTTTGCCATTGAAAAACGTCCAGAAATGATTGAAGCTACTGACTGAATGAAAGGAGCTGGCATCTCACTCTCTTTGAATCTTCTTTATCATGCTAAGAGGAGCAGGAAAAAGCAAAAAATTTCAGAATTGCACCTTGCAATGCGGAGAAATTACTGTTTGTGCATTTACAATATTCATTGATTTTTGCCATTGAAAAACATCATGTTATTCATATTCCAGAAATGATTGAAGCTACTGACTGAATGAAAGGAGCTGGCATCTCACTCTCTTTGAATCTTCTTTATCATGCTAAGAGGAGCAGGAAAAAGCAAAAAATTTCAGAATTGCACCTTGCAATGCGGAGAAATTACTGTTTGTGCATTTACAATATTCAATGATTTTTGCCATTGAAAAACGTCCAGAAATGATTGAAGCTACTGACTGAATGAAAGGAGCTGGCATCTCACTCTCTTTGAATCTTCTTTATCATGCTAAGAGGAGCAGGAAAAAGCAAAAAATTTCAGAATTGCACCTTGCAATGCGGAGAAATTACTGTTTGTGCATTTACAATATTCATTGATTTTTGCCATTGAAAAACATCATGTTATTCATATACCAGAAATGTTTGAAGCTACTGACTGAATGAAAGGAGCTGGCATCTCACTCTCTTTGAATCTTCTTTATCATGCTAAGAGGAGCAGGAAAAAGCAAAAAATTTCAGAATTGCACCTTGCAATGCGGAGAAATTACTGTTTGTGCATTTACAATATTCATTGATTTTTGCCATTGAAAAACATCATGTTATTCATATACCAGAAATGTTTGAAGCTACTGACTGAATGAAAGGAGCTGGCATCTCACTCTCTTTGAATCTTCTTTATCATGCTAAGAGGAGCAGGAAAAAGCAAAAAATTTCAGAATTGCACCTTGCAATGCGGAGAAATTACTGTTTGTGCATTTACAATATTCATTTATTTTTGCCATTGAAAAACGTCCAGAAATGATTGAAGCTACTGACTGAATGAAAGGAGCTGGCATCTCACTCTCTTTGAATCTTCTTTATCATGCTAAGAGGAGCAGGAAAAAGCAAAAAATTTCAGAATTGCACCTTGCAATGCGGAGAAATTACTGTTTGTGCATTTACAATATTCATTGATTTTTGCCATTGAAAAATGTCCAGAAATGATTGAAGCTACTGACTGAATGAAAGGAGCTGGCATCTCACTCTCTTTGAATCTTCTTTATCATGCTAAGAGGAGCAGGAAAAAGCAAAAAATTTCAGAATTGCACCTTGCAATGCGGAGAAATTACTGTTTGTGCATTTACAATATTCATTGATTTTTGCCATTGAAAAACATCATGTTATTCATATACCAGAAATGATTGAAGCTACTGACTGAATGAAAGGAGCTGGCATCTCACTCTCTTTGAATCTTCTTTATCATGCTAAGAGGAGCAGGAAAAAGCAAAAAATTTCAGAATTGCACCTTGCAATGCGGAGAAATTACTGTTTGTGCATTTACAATATTCAATGATTTTTGCCATTGAAAAACGTCCAGAAATGATTGAAGCTACTGACTGAATGAAAGGAGCTGGCATCTCACTCTCTTTGAATCTTCTTTATCATGCTAAGAGGAGCAGGAAAAAGCAAAAAATTTCAGAATTGCACCTTGCAATGCGGAGAAATTACTGTTTGTGCATTTACAATATTCATTGATTTTTGCCATTGAAAAACATCATGTTATTCATATTCCAGAAATGATTGAAGCTACTGACTGAATGAAAGGAGCTGGCATCTCACTCTCTTTGAATCTTCTTTATCATGCTAAGAGGAGCAGGAAAAAGCAAAAAATTTCAGAATTGCACCTTGCAATGCGGAGAAATTACTGTTTGTGCATTTACAATATTCAATGATTTTTGCCATTGAAAAACGTCCAGAAATGATTGAAGCTACTGACTGAATGAAAGGAGCTGGCATCTCACTCTCTTTGAATCTTCTTTATCATGCTAAGAGGAGCAGGAAAAAGCAAAAAATTTCAGAATTGCACCTTGCAATGCGGAGAAATTACTGTTTGTGCATTTACAATATTCATTGATTTTTGCCATTGAAAAACATCATGTTATTCATATACCAGAAATGTTTGAAGCTACTGACTGAATGAAAGGAGCTGGCATCTCACTCTCTTTGAATCTTCTTTATCATGCTAAGAGGAGCAGGAAAAAGCAAAAAATTTCAGAATTGCACCTTGCAATGCGGAGAAATTACTGTTTGTGCATTTACAATATTCATTGATTTTTGCCATTGAAAAACCATGTTATTCATATACCAGAAATGTTTGAAGCTACTGACTGAATGAAAGGAGCTGGCATCTCACTCTCTTTGAATCTTCTTTATCATGCTAAGAGGAGCAGGAAAAAGCAAAAAATTTCAGAATTGCACCTTGCAATGCGGAGAAATTACTGTTTGTGCATTTACAATATTCATTTATTTTTGCCATTGAAAAACGTCCAGAAATGATTGAAGCTACTGACTGAATGAAAGGAGCTGGCATCTCACTCTCTTTGAATCTTCTTTATCATGCTAAGAGGAGCAGGAAAAAGCAAAAAATTTCAGAATTGCACCTTGCAATGCGGAGAAATTACTGTTTGTGCATTTACAATATTCATTGATTTTTGCCATTGAAAAACGTCCAGAAATGATTGAAGCTACTGACTGAATGAAAGGAGCTGGCATCTCACTCTCTTTGAATCTTCTTTATCATGCTAAGAGGAGCAGGAAAAAGCAAAAAATTTCAGAATTGCACCTTGCAATGCGGAGAAATTACTGTTTGTGCATTTACAATATTCATTGATTTTTGCCATTGAAAAACGTCCAGAAATGATTGAAGCTACTGACTGAATGAAAGGAGCTGGCATCTCACTCTCTTTGAATCTTCTTTATCATGCTAAGAGGAGCAGGAAAAAGCAAAAAATTTCAGAATTGCACCTTGCAATGCGGAGAAATTACTGTTTGTGCATTTACAATATTCATTGATTTTTGCCATTGAAAAACATCATGTTATTCATATACCAGAAATGATTGAAGCTACTGACTGAATGAAAGGAGCTGGCATCTCACTCTCTTTGAATCTTCTTTATCATGCTAAGAGGAGCAGGAAAAAGCAAAAAATTTCAGAATTGCACCTTGCAATGCGGAGAAATTACTGTTTGTGCATTTACAATATTCAATGATTTTTGCCATTGAAAAACGTCCAGAAATGATTGAAGCTACTGACTGAATGAAAGGAGCTGACATCTCACTCTCTTTGAATCTTCTTTATCATGCTAAGAGGAGCAGGAAAAAGCAAAAAATTTCAGAATTGCACCTTGCAATGCGGAGAAATTACTGTTTGTGCATTTACAATATTCATTGATTTTTGCCATTGAAAAACATCATGTTATTCATATTCCAGAAATGATTGAAGCTACTGACTGAATGAAAGGAGCTGGCATCTCACTCTCTTTGAATCTTCTTTATCATGCTAAGAGGAGCAGGAAAAAGCAAAAAATTTCAGAATTGCACCTTGCAATGCGGAGAAATTACTGTTTGTGCATTTACAATATTCAATGATTTTTGCCATTGAAAAACGTCCAGAAATGATTGAAGCTACTGACTGAATGAAAGGAGCTGGCATCTCACTCTCTTTGAATCTTCTTTATCATGCTAAGAGGAGCAGGAAAAAGCAAAAAATTTCAGAATTGCACCTTGCAATGCGGAGAAATTACTGTTTGTGCATTTACAATATTCATTGATTTTTGCCATTGAAAAACATCATGTTATTCATATTCCAGAAATGATTGAAGCTACTGACTGAATGAAAGGAGCTGGCATCTCACTCTCTTTGAATCTTCTTTATCATGCTGAGGAGCAGGAAAAAGCAAAAAATTTCAGAATTGCACCTTGCAATGCGGAGAAATTACTGTTTGTGCATTTACAATATTCAATGATTTTTGCCATTGAAAAACGTCCAGAAATGATTGAAGCTACTGACTGAATGAAAGGAGCTGGCATCTCACTCTCTTTGAATCTTCTTTATCATGCTAAGAGGAGCAGGAAAAAGCAAAAAATCTCAGAATTGCACCTTGCAATGCGGAGAAATTACTGTTTGTGCATTTACAATATTCATTGATTTTTGCCATTGAAAAACATCATGTTATTCATATTCCAGAAATGATTGAAGCTACTGACTGAATGAAAGGAGCTGGCATCTCACTCTCTTTGAATCTTCTTTATCATGCTAAGAGGAGCAGGAAAAAGCAAAAAATTTCAGAATTGCACCTTGCAATGCGGAGAAATTACTGTTTGTGCATTTACAATATTCAATGATTTTTGCCATTGAAAAACGTCCAGAAATGATTGAAGCTACTGACTGAATGAAAGGAGCTGGCATCTCACTCTCTTTGAATCTTCTTTATCATGCTAAGAGGAGCAGGAAAAAGCAAAAAATCTCAGAATTGCACCTTGCAATGCGGAGAAATTACTGTTTGTGCATTTACAATATTCATTGATTTTTGCCATTGAAAAACATCATGTTATTCATATTCCAGAAATGATTGAAGCTACTGACTGAATGAAAGGAGCTGGCATCTCACTCTCTTTGAATCTTCTTTATCATGCTAAGAGGAGCAGGAAAAAGCAAAAAATTTCAGAATTGCACCTTGCAATGCGGAGAAATTACTGTTTGTGCATTTACAATATTCAATGATTTTTGCCATTGAAAAACGTCCAGAAATGATTGAAGCTACTGACTGAATGAAAGGAGCTGGCATCTCACTCTCTTTGAATCTTCTTTATCATGCTAAGAGGAGCAGGAAAAAGCAAAAAATTTCAGAATTGCACCTTGCAATGCGGAGAAATTACTGTTTGTGCATTTACAATATTCATTGATTTTTGCCATTGAAAAACATCATGTTATTCATATACCAGAAATGTTTGAAGCTACTGACTGAATGAAAGGAGCTGGCATCTCACTCTCTTTGAATCTTCTTTATCATGCTAAGAGGAGCAGGAAAAAGCAAAAAATTTCAGAATTGCACCTTGCAATGCGGAGAAATTACTGTTTGTGCATTTACAATATTCATTGATTTTTGCCATTGAAAAACGTCCAGAAATGATTGTAGCTACTGACTGAATGAAAGGAGCTGGCATCTCACTCTCTTTGAATCTTCTTTAACATGCTAAGAGGAGCAGGAAAAAGCAAAAAATTTCAGAATTGCACCTTGCAATGCGGAGAAATTACTGTTTGTGCATTTACAATATTCATTGATTTTTGCCATTGAAAAACGTCCAGAAATGATTGAAGCTACTGACTGAATGAAAGGAGCTGGCATCTCACTCTCTTTGAATCTTCTTTATCATGCTAAGAGGAGCAGGAAAAAGCAAAAAATTTCAGAATTGCACCTTGCAATGCGGAGAAATTACTGTTTGTGCATTTACAATATTCATTGATTTTTGCCATTGAAAAACATCATGTTATTCATATTCCAGAAATGATTGAAGCTACTGACTGAATGAAAGGAGCTGGCATCTCAGTCTCTTTGAATCTTCTTTATCATGCTAAGAGGAGCAGGAAAAAGCAAAAAATTTCAGAATTGCACCTTGCAATGCGGAGAAATTACTGTTTGTGCATTTACAATATTCAATGATTTTTGCCATTGAAAAACGTCCAGAAATGATTGAAGCTACTGACTGAATGAAAGGAGCTGGCATCTCACTCTCTTTGAATCTTCTTTATCATGCTAAGAGGAGCAGGAAAAAGCAAAAAATCTCAGAATTGCACCTTGCAATGCGGAGAAATTACTGTTTGTGCATTTACAATATTCATTGATTTTTGCCATTGAAAAACATCATGTTATTCATATACCAGAAATGTTTGAAGCTACTGACTGAATGAAAGGAGCTGGCATCTCACTCTCTTTGAATCTTCTTTATCATGCTAAGAGGAGCAGGAAAAAGCAAAAAATTTCAGAATTGCACCTTGCAATGCGGAGAAATTACTGTTTGTGTATTTACAATATTCATTGATTTTTGCCATTGAAAAACGTCCAGAAATGATTGTAGCTACTGACTGAATGAAAGGAGCTGGCATCTCACTCTCTTTGAATCTTCTTTATCATGCTAAGAGGAGCAGGAAAAAGCAAAAAATTTCAGAATTGCACCTTGCAATGCGGAGAAATTACTGTTTGTGCATTTACAATATTCATTGATTTTTGCCATTGAAAAACGTCCAGAAATGATTGAAGCTACTGACTGAATGAAAGGAGCTGGCATCTCACTCTCTTTGAATCTTGTTTATCATGCTAAGAGGAGCAGGAAAAAGCAAAAAATTTCAGAATTGCATCTTGCAATGCGGAGAAATTACTGTTTGTGCATTTACAATATTCATTGATTTTTGCCATTGAAAAACGTCCAGAAATGATTGAAGCTACTGACTGAATGAAAGGAGCTGGCATCTCACTCTCTTTGAATCTTCTTTATCATGCTAAGAGGAGCAGGAAAAAGCAAAAAATTTCAGAATTGCACCTTGCAATGCGGAGAAATTACTGTTTGTGCATTTACAATATTCATTGATTTTTGCCATTGAAAAACATCATGTTATTCATATTCCAGAAATGATTGAAGCTACTGACTGAATGAAAGGAGCTGGCATCTCACTCTCTTTGAATCTTCTTTATCATGCTAAGAGGAGCAGGAAAAAGCAAAAAATTTCAGAATTGCACCTTGCAATGCGGAGAAATTACTGTTTGTGCATTTACAATATTCAATGATTTTTGCCATTGAAAAACGTCCAGAAATGATTGAAGCTACTGACTGAATGAAAGGAGCTGGCATCTCACTCTCTTTGAATCTTCTTTATCATGCTAAGAGGAGCAGGAAAAAGCAAAAAATTTCAGAATTGCACCTTGCAATGCGGAGAAATTACTGTTTGTGCATTTACAATATTCATTGATTTTTGCCATTGAAAAACATCATGTTATTCATATACCAGAAATGTTTGAAGCTACTGACTGAATGAAAGGAGCTGGCATCTCACTCTCTTTGAATCTTCTTTATCATGCTAAGAGGAGCAGGAAAAAGCAAAAAATTTCAGAATTGCACCTTGCAATGCGGAGAAATTACTGTTTGTGCATTTACAATATTCATTGATTTTTGCCATTGAAAAACGTCCAGAAATGATTGTAGCTACTGACTGAATGAAAGGAGCTGGCATCTCACTCTCTTTGAATCTTCTTTATCATGCTAAGAGGAGCAGGAAAAAGCAAAAAATTTCAGAATTGCACCTTGCAATGCGGAGAAATTACTGTTTGTGCATTTACAATATTCATTGATTTTTGCCATTGAAAAACGTCCAGAAATGATTGAAGCTACTGACTGAATGAAAGGAGCTGGCATCTCACTCTCTTTGAATCTTGTTTATCATGCTAAGAGGAGCAGGAAAAAGCAAAAAATTTCAGAATTGCACCTTGCAATGCGGAGAAATTACTGTTTGTGCATTTACAATATTCATTGATTTTTGCCATTGAAAAACGTCCAGAAATGATTGAAGCTACTGACTGAATGAAAGGAGCTGGCATCTCACTCTTTGAATCTTCTTTATCATGCTAAGAGGAGCAGGAAAAAGCAAAAAATTTCAGAATTGCACCTTGCAATGCGGAGAAATTACTGTTTGTGCATTTACAATATTCATTGATTTTTGCCATTGAAAAACATCATGTTATTCATATACCAGAAATGTTTGAAGCTACTGACTGAATGAAAGGAGCTGGCATCTCACTCTCTTTGAGTCTTCTTTATCATGCTAAGAGGAGCAGAAAAAAGCAAAAAATTTCAGAATTGCACCTTGCAATGCGGAGAAATTACTGTTTGTGCATTTACAATATTCATTGATTTTTGCCATTGAAAAACATCATGTTATTCATATTCCAGAAATGATTGAAGCTACTGACTGAATGAAAGGAGCTGGCATCTCACTCTCTTTGAATCTTCTTTATCATGCTAAGAGGAGCAGGAAAAAGCAAAAAATTTCAGAATTGCACCTTGCAATGCGGAGAAATTACTGTTTGTGCATTTACAATATTCAATGATTTTTGCCATTGAAAAACGTCCAGAAATGATTGAAGCTACTGACTGAATGAAAGGAGCTGGCATCTCACTCTCTTTGAATCTTCTTTATCATGCTAAGAGGAGCAGGAAAAAGCAAAAAATTTCAGAATTGCACCTTGCAATGCGGAGAAATTACTGTTTGTGCATTTACAATATTCATTGATTTTTGCCATTGAAAAACATCATGTTATTCATATTCCAGAAATGATTGAAGCTACTGACTGAATGAAAGGAGCTGGCATCTCACTCTCTTTGAATCTTCTTTATCATGCTGAGGAGCAGGAAAAAGCAAAAAATTTCAGAATTGCACCTTGCAATGCGGAGAAATTACTGTTTGTGCATTTACAATATTCAATGATTTTTGCCATTGAAAAACGTCCAGAAATGATTGAAGCTACTGACTGAATGAAAGGAGCTGGCATCTCACTCTCTTTGAATCTTCTTTATCATGCTAAGAGGAGCAGGAAAAAGCAAAAAATCTCAGAATTGCACCTTGCAATGCGGAGAAATTACTGTTTGTGCATTTACAATATTCATTGATTTTTGCCATTGAAAAACATCATGTTATTCATATTCCAGAAATGATTGAAGCTACTGACTGAATGAAAGGAGCTGGCATCTCACTCTCTTTGAATCTTCTTTATCATGCTAAGAGGAGCAGGAAAAAGCAAAAAATTTCAGAATTGCACCTTGCAATGCGGAGAAATTACTGTTTGTGCATTTACAATATTCAATGATTTTTGCCATTGAAAAACGTCCAGAAATGATTGAAGCTACTGACTGAATGAAAGGAGCTGGCATCTCACTCTCTTTGAATCTTCTTTATCATGCTAAGAGGAGCAGGAAAAAGCAAAAAATTTCAGAATTGCACCTTGCAATGCGGAGAAATTACTGTTTGTGCATTTACAATATTCATTGATTTTTGCCATTGAAAAACATCATGTTATTCATATACCAGAAATGTTTGAAGCTACTGACTGAATGAAAGGAGCTGGCATCTCACTCTCTTTGAATCTTCTTTATCATGCTAAGAGGAGCAGGAAAAAGCAAAAAATTTCAGAATTGCACCTTGCAATGCGGAGAAATTACTGTTTGTGCATTTACAATATTCATTGATTTTTGCCATTGAAAAACGTCCAGAAATGATTGTAGCTACTGACTGAATGAAAGGAGCTGGCATCTCACTCTCTTTGAATCTTCTTTAACATGCTAAGAGGAGCAGGAAAAAGCAAAAAATTTCAGAATTGCACCTTGCAATGCGGAGAAATTACTGTTTGTGCATTTACAATATTCATTGATTTTTGCCATTGAAAAACGTCCAGAAATGATTGAAGCTACTGACTGAATGAAAGGAGCTGGCATCTCACTCTCTTTGAATCTTCTTTATCATGCTAAGAGGAGCAGGAAAAAGCAAAAAATTTCAGAATTGCACCTTGCAATGCGGAGAAATTACTGTTTGTGCATTTACAATATTCATTGATTTTTGCCATTGAAAAACATCATGTTATTCATATTCCAGAAATGATTGAAGCTACTGACTGAATGAAAGGAGCTGGCATCTCAGTCTCTTTGAATCTTCTTTATCATGCTAAGAGGAGCAGGAAAAAGCAAAATATTTCAGAATTGCACCTTGCAATGCGGAGAAATTACTGTTTGTGCATTTACAATATTCAATGATTTTTGCCATTGAAAAACGTCCAGAAATGATTGAAGCTACTGACTGAATGAAAGGAGCTGGCATCTCACTCTCTTTGAATCTTCTTTATCATGCTAAGAGGAGCAGGAAAAAGCAAAAAATCTCAGAATTGCACCTTGCAATGCGGAGAAATTACTGTTTGTGCATTTACAATATTCATTGATTTTTGCCATTGAAAAACATCATGTTATTCATATACCAGAAATGTTTGAAGCTACTAACTGAATGAAAGGAGCTGGCATCTCACTCTCTTTGAATCTTCTTTATCATGCTAAGAGGAGCAGGAAAAAGCAAAAAATTTCAGAATTGCACCTTGCAATGCGGAGAAATTACTGTTTGTGTATTTACAATATTCATTGATTTTTGCCATTGAAAAACGTCCAGAAATGATTGTAGCTACTGACTGAATGAAAGGAGCTGGCATCTCACTCTCTTTGAATCTTCTTTATCATGCTAAGAGGAGCAGGAAAAAGCAAAAAATTTCAGAATTGCACCTTGCAATGCGGAGAAATTACTGTTTGTGCATTTACAATATTCATTGATTTTTGCCATTGAAAAACGTCCAGAAATGATTGAAGCTACTGACTGAATGAAAGGAGCTGGCATCTCACTCTCTTTGAATCTTGTTTATCATGCTAAGAGGAGCAGGAAAAAGCAAAAAATTTCAGAATTGCATCTTGCAATGCGGAGAAATTACTGTTTGTGCATTTACAATATTCATTGATTTTTGCCATTGAAAAACGTCCAGAAATGATTGAAGCTACTGACTGAATGAAAGGAGCTGGCATCTCACTCTCTTTGAATCTTCTTTATCATGCTAAGAGGAGCAGGAAAAAGCAAAAAATTTCAGAATTGCACCTTGCAATGCGGAGAAATTACTGTTTGTGCATTTACAATATTCATTGATTTTTGCCATTGAAAAACATCATGTTATTCATATTCCAGAAATGATTGAAGCTACTGACTGAATGAAAGGAGCTGGCATCTCACTCTCTTTGAATCTTCTTTATCATGCTAAGAGGAGCAGGAAAAAGCAAAAAATTTCAGAATTGCACCTTGCAATGCGGAGAAATTACTGTTTGTGCATTTACAATATTCAATGATTTTTGCCATTGAAAAATGTCCAGAAATGATTGAAGCTACTGACTGAATGAAAGGAGCTGGCATCTCACTCTCTTTGAATCTTCTTTATCATGCTAAGAGGAGCAGGAAAAAGCAAAAAATTTCAGAATTGCACCTTGCAATGCGGAGAAATTACTGTTTGTGCATTTACAATATTCATTGATTTTTGCCATTGAAAAACATCATGTTATTCATATACCAGAAATGTTTGAAGCTACTGACTGAATGAAAGGAGCTGGCATCTCACTCTCTTTGAATCTTCTTTATCATGCTAAGAGGAGCAGGAAAAAGCAAAAAATTTCAGAATTGCACCTTGCAATGCGGAGAAATTACTGTTTGTGCATTTACAATATTCATTGATTTTTGCCATTGAAAAACGTCCAGAAATGATTGTAGCTACTGACTGAATGAAAGGAGCTGGCATCTCACTCTCTTTGAATCTTCTTTATCATGCTAAGAGGAGCAGGAAAAAGCAAAAAATTTCAGAATTGCACCTTGCAATGCGGAGAAATTACTGTTTGTGCATTTACAATATTCATTGATTTTTGCCATTGAAAAACGTCCAGAAATGATTGAAGCTACTGACTGAATGAAAGGAGCTGGCATCTCACTCTCTTTGAATCTTGTTTATCATGCTAAGAGGAGCAGGAAAAAGCAAAAAATTTCAGAATTGCACCTTGCAATGCGGAGAAATTACTGTTTGTGCATTTACAATATTCATTGATTTTTGCCATTGAAAAACGTCCAGAAATGATTGAAGCTACTGACTGAATGAAAGGAGCTGGCATCTCACTCTTTGAATCTTCTTTATCATGCTAAGAGGAGCAGGAAAAAGCAAAAAATTTCAGAATTGCACCTTGCAATGCGGAGAAATTACTGTTTGTGCATTTACAATATTCATTGATTTTTGCCATTGAAAAACATCATGTTATTCATATACCAGAAATGTTTGAAGCTACTGACTGAATGAAAGGAGCTGGCATCTCACTCTCTTTGAGTCTTCTTTATCATGCTAAGAGGAGCAGAAAAAAGCAAAAAATTTCAGAATTGCACCTTGCAATGCGGAGAAATTACTGTTTGTGCATTTACAATATTCATTGATTTTTGCCATTGAAAAACATCATGTTATTCATATTCCAGAAATGATTGAAGCTACTGACTGAATGAAAGGAGCTGGCATCTCACTCTCTTTGAATCTTCTTTATCATGCTAAGAGGAGCAGGAAAAAGCAAAAAATTTCAGAATTGCACCTTGCAATGCGGAGAAATTACTGTTTGTGCATTTACAATATTCAATGATTTTTGCCATTGAAAAACGTCCAGAAATGATTGAAGCTACTGACTGAATGAAAGGAGCTGGCATCTCACTCTCTTTGAATCTTCTTTATCATGCTAAGAGGAGCAGGAAAAAGCAAAAAATTTCAGAATTGCACCTTGCAATGCGGAGAAATTACTGTTTGTGCATTTACAATATTCATTGATTTTTGCCATTGAAAAACATCATGTTATTCATATACCAGAAATGTTTGAAGCTACTGACTGAATGAAAGGAGCTGGCATCTCACTCTCTTTGAATCTTCTTTATCATGCTAAGAGGAGCAGGAAAAAGCAAAAAATTTCAGAATTGCACCTTGCAATGCGGAGAAATTACTGTTTGTGCATTTACAATATTCATTGATTTTTGCCATTGAAAAACCATGTTATTCATATACCAGAAATGTTTGAAGCTACTGACTGAATGAAAGGAGCTGGCATCTCACTCTCTTTGAATCTTCTTTATCATGCTAAGAGGAGCAGGAAAAAGCAAAAAATTTCAGAATTGCACCTTGCAATGCGGAGAAATTACTGTTTGTGCATTTACAATATTCATTTATTTTTGCCATTGAAAAACGTCCAGAAATGATTGAAGCTACTGACTGAATGAAAGGAGCTGGCATCTCACTCTCTTTGAATCTTCTTTATCATGCTAAGAGGAGCAGGAAAAAGCAAAAAATTTCAGAATTGCACCTTGCAATGCGGAGAAATTACTGTTTGTGCATTTACAATATTCATTGATTTTTGCCATTGAAAAACGTCCAGAAATGATTGAAGCTACTGACTGAATGAAAGGAGCTGGCATCTCACTCTCTTTGAATCTTCTTTATCATGCTAAGAGGAGCAGGAAAAAGCAAAAAATTTCAGAATTGCACCTTGCAATGCGGAGAAATTACTGTTTGTGCATTTACAATATTCATTGATTTTTGCCATTGAAAAACGTCCAGAAATGATTGAAGCTACTGACTGAATGAAAGGAGCTGGCATCTCACTCTCTTTGAATCTTCTTTATCATGCTAAGAGGAGCAGGAAAAAGCAAAAAATTTCAGAATTGCACCTTGCAATGCGGAGAAATTACTGTTTGTGCATTTACAATATTCATTGATTTTTGCCATTGAAAAACATCATGTTATTCATATACCAGAAATGATTGAAGCTACTGACTGAATGAAAGGAGCTGGCATCTCACTCTCTTTGAATCTTCTTTATCATGCTAAGAGGAGCAGGAAAAAGCAAAAAATTTCAGAATTGCACCTTGCAATGCGGAGAAATTACTGTTTGTGCATTTACAATATTCAATGATTTTTGCCATTGAAAAACGTCCAGAAATGATTGAAGCTACTGACTGAATGAAAGGAGCTGACATCTCACTCTCTTTGAATCTTCTTTATCATGCTAAGAGGAGCAGGAAAAAGCAAAAAATTTCAGAATTGCACCTTGCAATGCGGAGAAATTACTGTTTGTGCATTTACAATATTCATTGATTTTTGCCATTGAAAAACATCATGTTATTCATATTCCAGAAATGATTGAAGCTACTGACTGAATGAAAGGAGCTGGCATCTCACTCTCTTTGAATCTTCTTTATCATGCTAAGAGGAGCAGGAAAAAGCAAAAAATTTCAGAATTGCACCTTGCAATGCGGAGAAATTACTGTTTGTGCATTTACAATATTCATTGATTTTTGCATTGAAAAACATCATGTTATTCATATACCAGAAATGTTTGAAGCTACTGACTGAATGAAAGGAGCTGGCATCTCACTCTCTTTGAATCTTCTTTATCATGCTAAGAGGAGCAGGAAAAAGCAAAAAATTTCAGAATTGCACCTTGCAATGCGGAGAAATTACTGTTTGTGCATTTACAATATTCAATGATTTTTGCCATTGAAAAACGTCCAGAAATGATTGAAGCTACTGACTGAATGAAAGGAGCTGGCATCTCACTCTCTTTGAATCTTGTTTATCATGCTAAGAGGAGCAGGAAAAAGCAAAAAATTTCAGAATTGCACCTTGCAATGCGGAGAAATTACTGTTTGTGCATTTACAATATTCATTGATTTTTGCCATTGAAAAACGTCCAGAAATGATTGAAGCTACTGACTGAATGAAAGGAGCTGGCATCTCACTCTCTTTGAATCTTCTTTATCATGCTAAGAGGAGCAGGAAAAAGCAAAAAATTTCAGAATTGCACCTTCCAATGCGGAGAAATTACTGTTTGTGCATTTACAATATTCAATGATTTTTGCCATTGAAAAACGTCCAGAAATGATTGAAGCTACTGACTGAATGAAAGGAGCTGGCATCTCACTCTCTTTGAATCTTGTTTATCATGCTAAGAGGAGCAGGAAAAAGCAAAAAATTTCAGAATTGCACCTTGCAATGCGGAGAAATTACTGTTTGTGCATTTACAATATTCATTGATTTTTGCCATTGAAAAACGTCCTGAAATGATTGAAGCTACTGACTGAATGAAAGGAGCTGGCATCTCACTCTCTTTGAATCTTCTTTATCATGCTAAGAGGAGCAGGAAAAAGCAAAAAATTTCAGAATTGCACCTTGCAATGCGGAGAAATTACTGTTTGTGCATTTACAATATTCATTGATTTTTGCCATTGAAAAACGTCCAGAAATGATTGAAGCTACTGACTGAATGAAAGGAGCTGGCATCTCACTCTCTTTGAATCTTCTTTATCATGCTAGGATTAACAGGAAAAAGCTAAAAATTTCAGAATTGCACCGTGCAATGTGGAGATATTACTGTTTGTGCATTTACAATATTCATTGATTTTTGCCATTGAAAAACGTCCAGAAATGTTTGAAGCTACTGACTGAATGAAAGGAGCTGGCATCTCACTCTCTTTGAATCTTCTTTATCATGCTAGGATTAACAGGAAAAAGCTAAAAATTTCAGAATTGCACCGTGCAATGTGGAGATATTACTGTTTGTGCATTTACAATATTCATTGATTTTTGCCATTGAAAAACGTCCAGAAATGTTTGAAGCTACTGACTGAATGAAAGGAGCTGGCATCTCACTCTCTTTGAATCTTCTTTATCATGCTAGGATTAACAGGAAAAAGCTAAAAATTTCAGAATTGCACCGTGCAATGTGGAGATATTACTGTTTGTGCATTTACAATATTCATTGATTTTTGCCATTGAAAAACATGTTTTTCATATACCAGAAATGTTTGAAGCTACTGACTGAATGAAAGGAGCTGGCATCTCACTCTCTTTGAATCTTCTTTATCATGCTAGGATTAGCAGGAAAAAGCTAAAAATTTCAGAATTGCACCGTGCAATGTGGAGATATTACTGTTTGTGCATTTACAATATTCATTGATTTTTGCCATTGAAAAACATGTTTTTCATATACCAGAAATGTTTGAAGCTACTGACTGAATGAAAGGAGCTGGCATCTCACTCTCTTTGAATCTTCTTTATCATGCTAGGATTAGCAGGAAAAAGCTAAAAATTTCAGAATTGCACCGTGCAATGTGGAGATATTACTGTTTGTGCATTTACAATATTCATTGATTTTTGCCATTGAAAAACATGTTTTTCATATACCAGAAATGTTTGAAGCTACTGACTGAATGAAAGGAGCTGGCATCTCACTCTCTTTGAATCTTCTTTATCATGCTAGGATTAGCAGGAAAAAGCTACAAATTTCAGAATTGCACCGTGCAATGTGGAGATATTACTGTTTGTGCATTTACAATATTCATTGATTTTTGCCATTGAAAAACATGTTTTTCATATACCAGAAATGTTTGAAGCTACTGACTGAATGAAAGGAGCTGGCATCTCACTCTGAATCTTCTTTATCATGCTAGGATTAACAGGAAAAAGCTAAAAATTTCAGAATTGCACCGTGCAATGTGGAGATATTACTGTTTGTGCATTTACAATATTCATTGATTTTTGCCATTGAAAAACATGTTTTTCATATACCAGAAATGTTTGAAGCTACTGACTGAATGAAAGGAGCTGGCATCTCACTCTCTTTGAATCTTCTTTATCATGCTAGGATTAACAGGAAAAAGCTAAAAATTTCAGAATTGCACCGTGCAATGTGGAGATATTACTGTTTGTGCATTTACAATATTCATTGATTTTTGCCATTGAAAAACGTCCAGAAATGTTTGAAGCTACTGACTGAATGAAAGGAGCTGGCATCTCACTCTCTTTGAATCTTCTTTATCATGCTAGGATTAACAGGAAAAAGCTAAAAATTTCAGAATTGCACCGTGCAATGTGGAGATATTACTGTTTGTGCATTTACAATATTCATTGATTTTTGCCATTGAAAAACGTCCAGAAATGTTTGAAGCTACTGACTGAATGAAAGGAGCTGGCATCTCACTCTCTTTGAATCTTCTTTATCATGCTAGGATTAACAGGAAAAAGCTAAAAATTTCAGAATTGCACCGTGCAATGTGGAGATATTACTGTTTGTGCATTTACAATATTCATTGATTTTTGCCATTGAAAAACATGTTTTTCATATACCAGAAATGTTTGAAGCTACTGACTGAATGAAAGGAGCTGGCATCTCACTCTCTTTGAATCTTCTTTATCATGCTAGGATTAACAGGAAAAAGCTAAAAATTTCAGAATTGCACCGTGCAATGTGGAGATATTACTGTTTGTGCATTTACAATATTCATTGATTTTTGCCATTGAAAAACATGTTTTTCATATACCAGAAATGTTTGAAGCTACTGACTGAATGAAAGGAGCTGGCATCTCACTCTCTGAATCTTCTTTATCATGCTAGGATTAACAGGAAAAAGCTAAAAATTTCAGAATTGCACCGTGCAATGTGGAGATATTACTGTTTGTGCATTTACAATATTCATTGATTTTTGCCATTGAAAAACGTCCAGAAATGTTTGAAGCTACTGACTGAATGAAAGGAGCTGGCATCTCACTCTCTTTGAATCTTCTTTATCATGCTAGGATTAACAGGAAAAAGCTAAAAATTTCAGAATTGCACCGTGCAATGTGGAGATATTACTGTTTGTGCATTTACAATATTCATTGATTTTTGCCATTGAAAAACATGTTTTTCATATACCAGAAATGTTTGAAGCTACTGACTGAATGAAAGGAGCTGGCATCTCACTCTTTGAATCTTCTTTATCATGCTAGGATTAACAGGAAAAAGCTAAAAATTTCAGAATTGCACCGTGCAATGTGGAGATATTACTGTTTGTGCATTTACAATATTCATTGATTTTTGCCATTGAAAAACGTCCAGAAATGTTTGAAGCTACTGACTGAATGAAAGGAGCTGGCATCTCACTCTCTTTGAATCTTCTTTATCATGCTAGGATTAACAGGAAAAAGCTAAAAATTTCAGAATTGCACCGTGCAATGTGGAGATATTACTGTTTGTGCATTTACAATATTCATTGATTTTTGCCATTGAAAAACATGTTTTTCATATACCAGAAATGTTTGAAGCTACTGACTGAATGAAAGGAGCTGGCATCTCACTCTCTTTGAATCTTCTTTATCATGCTAGGATTAACAGGAAAAAGCTAAAAATTTCAGAATTGCACCGTGCAATGTGGAGATATTACTGTTTGTGCATTTACAATAATCATTGATTTTTGCCATTGAAAAACATGTTTTTCATATACCAGAAATGTTTGAAGCTACTGACTGAATGAAAGGAGCTGGCATCTCACTCTCTTTGAATCTTCTTTATCATGCTAGGATTAACAGGAAAAAGCTAAAAATTTCAGAATTGCACCGTGCAATGTGGAGATATTACTGTTTGTGCATTTACAATATTCATTGATTTTTGCCATTGAAAAACGTCCAGAAATGTTTGAAGCTACTGACTGAATGAAAGGAGCTGGCATCTCACTCTCTTTGAATCTTCTTTATCATGCTAGGATTAACAGGAAAAAGCTAAAAATTTCAGAATTGCACCGTGCAATGTGGAGATATTACTGTTTGTGCATTTACAATATTCATTGATTTTTGCCATTGAAAAACGTCCAGAAATGTTTGAAGCTACTGACTGAATGAAAGGAGCTGGCATCTCACTCTCTTTGAATCTTCTTTATCATGCTAGGATTAACAGGAAAAAGCTAAAAATTTCAGAATTGCACCGTGCAATGTGGAGATATTACTGTTTGTGCATTTACAATATTCATTGATTTTTGCCATTGAAAAACGTCCAGAAATGTTTGAAGCTACTGACTGAATGAAAGGAGCTGGCATCTCACTCTCTTTGAATCTTCTTTATCATGCTAGGATTAACAGGAAAAAGCTAAAAATTTCAGAATTGCACCGTGCAATGTGGAGATATTACTGTTTGTGCATTTACAATATTCATTGATTTTTGCCATTGAAAAACGTCCAGAAATGTTTGAAGCTACTGACTGAATGAAAGGAGCTGGCATCTCACTCTCTTTGAATCTTCTTTATGCTAGGATTAACAGGAAAAAGCTAAAAATTTCAGAATTACACCGTGCAATGTGGAGATATTACTGTTTGTGCATTTACAATATTCATTGATTTTTGCCATTGAAAAACATGTTTTTCATATACCAGAAATGTTTGAAGCTACTGACTGAATGAAAGGAGCTGGCATCTCACTCTCTTTGAATCTTCTTTATCATGCTAGGATTAACAGGAAAAAGCTAAAAATTTCAGAATTGCACCGTGCAATGTGGAGATATTACTGTTTGTGCATTTACAATATTCATTGATTTTTGCCATTGAAAAACGTCCAGAAATGTTTGAAGCTACTGACTGAATGAAAGGAGCTGGCATCTCACTCTCTTTGAATCTTCTTTATCATGCTAGGATTAACAGGAAAAAGCTAAAAATTTCAGAATTGCACCGTGCAATGTGGAGATATTACTGTTTGTGCATTTACAATATTCATTGATTTTTGCCATTGAAAAACATGTTTTTCATATACCAGAAATGTTTGAAGCTACTGACTGAATGAAAGGAGCTGGCATCTCACTCTCTTTGAATCTTCTTTATCATGCTAGGATTAGCAGGAAAAAGCTAAAAATTTCAGAATTGCACCGTGCAATGTGGAGATATTACTGTTTGTGCATTTACAATATTCATTGATTTTTGCCATTGAAAAACATGTTTTTCATATACCAGAAATGTTTGAAGCTACTGACTGAATGAAAGGAGCTGGCATCTCACTCTCTTTGAATCTTCTTTATCATGCTAGGATTAACAGGAAAAAGCTAAAAATTTCAGAATTGCACCGTGCAATGTGGAGATATTACTGTTTGTGCATTTACAATATTCATTGATTTTTGCCATTGAAAAACATGTTTTTCATATACCAGAAATGTTTGAAGCTACTGACTGAATGAAAGGAGCTGGCATCTCACTCTCTTTGAATCTTCTTTATCATGCTAGGATTAGCAGGAAAAAGCTAAAAATTTCAGAATTGCACCGTGCAATGTGGAGATATTACTGTTTGTGCATTTACAATATTCATTGATTTTTGCCATTGAAAAACATGTTTTTCATATACCAGAAATGTTTGAAGCTACTGACTGAATGAAAGGAGCTGGCATCTCACTCTCTTTGAATCTTCTTTATCATGCTAGGATTAACAGGAAAAAGCTAAAAATTTCAGAATTGCACCGTGCAATGTGGAGATATTACTGTTTGTGCATTTACAATATTCATTGATTTTTGCCATTGAAAAACGTCCAGAAATGTTTGAAGCTACTGACTGAATGAAAGGAGCTGGCATCTCACTCTCTTTGAATCTTCTTTATCATGCTAGGATTAACAGGAAAAAGCTAAAAATTTCAGAATTGCACCGTGCAATGTGGAGATATTACTGTTTGTGCATTTACAATATTCATTGATTTTTGCCATTGAAAAACGTCCAGAAATGTTTGAAGCTACTGACTGAATGAAAGGAGCTGGCATCTCACTCTCTTTGAATCTTCTTTATCATGCGAGGATTAACAGGAAAAAGCTAAAAATTTCAGAATTGCACCGTGCAATGTGGAGATATTACTGTTTGTGCATTTACAATATTCATTGATTTTTGCCATTGAAAAACATGTTTTTCATATACCAGAAATGTTTGAAGCTACTGACTGAATGAAAGGAGCTGGCATCTCACTCTCTTTGAATCTTCTTTATCATGCTAGGATTAACAGGAAAAAGCTAAAAATTTCAGAATTGCACCGTGCAATGTGGAGATATTACTGTTTGTGCATTTACAATATTCATTGATTTTTGCCATTGAAAAACGTCCAGAAATGTTTGAAGCTACTGACTGAATGAAAGGAGCTGGCATCTCACTCTCTTTGAATCTTCTTTATCATGCTAGGATTAACAGGAAAAAGCTAAAAATTTCAGAATTGCACCGTGCAATGTGGAGATATTACTGTTTGTGCATTTACAATATTCATTGATTTTTGCCATTGAAAAACATGTTTTTCATATACCAGAAATGTTTGAAGCTACTGACTGAATGAAAGGAGCTGGCATCACACTCTCTTTGAATCTTCTTTATCATGCTAGGATTAACAGGAAAAAGCTAAAAATTTCAGAATTGCACCGTGCAATGTGGAGATATTACTGTTTGTGCATTTACAATATTCATTGATTTTTGCCATTGAAAAACGTCCAGAAATGTTTGAAGCTACTGACTGAATGAAAGGAGCTGGCATCTCACTCTCTTTGAATCTTCTTTATCATGCTAGGATTAACAGGAAAAAGCTAAAAATTTCAGAATTGCACCGTGCAATGTGGAGATATTACTGTTTGTGCATTTACAATATTCATTGATTTTTGCCATTGAAAAACATGTTTTTCATATACCAGAAATGTTTGAAGCTACTGACTGAATGAAAGGAGCTGGCATCTCACTCTCTTTGAATCTTCTTTATCATGCTAGGATTAGCAGGAAAAAGCTAAAAATTTCAGAATTGCACCGTGCAATGTGGAGATATTACTGTTTGTGCATTTACAATATTCATT
>NW_027366777.1:0-66181 GCF_046119375.1 Phyllobates terribilis | reverse complement strand
AATCGGGTCCGCCTCGAAAATGAGTCAATAACGCGACTCCTCGCATTCCTAAGGGAACTATCTAATTGTTTATGACGAGGTTACCAAGTTACTTGAGACAGGTAAGATTAGGGAGGTAAAATATCCTGATTGGTTAGCCAACGTAGTCGTGGTAGAAAATAAAAATGGTAAGTGGTGCATCTGCGTCGACTTCAAATACTTGGATAAGGCATGTCCAAAGGACTCTTTCCCTCTGCCTCATATCGATGTCATGATCAACGCGATGGCAGGCCACCAGATGCTTTCATTCATGGACGCTTTCAGTGGGCATCACCAAATTCAGGTGGACCTTGGAGACAAAGAAAAGACGTTGTTCATCACTAGTAAAGGTACATATTGCTATAAAGTTGTGTCTTTCGGCCCAAAAAATGCAGGGGCAACGTACCATCAGATGGTGACTAAGATGTTCAAGGACTAGATTAAGGACACCATGGAAATTTACATTAACAACATATTAGTAAAATCAAACGATAGGCATGCTCACATCAACCACCTAGAAGACGCGTTTGACGTATTAGACATGTATGACATGAAACTTAACCCAACTAAATGTAGGTTTGGAGTGTCTTCAGGGAAATTTCTTGGCTACATGGTGACCCAAGGAGGAATCGAAGTGAGTCCAGAGCAAATCAAAGCGATCGTCAACCTTCGAGTTCCCAGATGTGTCAAAGACATGCAAAAGCTGATAGGTCGCGCCACCACCCTAAACAGATTCATTTCCAAGTCGTCAGATTGATGTAAGCCTTTTTACGACACCCTCAAGAAACATAAATCCTTCAATTAGGGACCAAAGCACGAGACAACCTTCCAAGAACTAAAATCCTACCAGCCAAATCCTTTATTCCTCGAAAAACCACGAGTAGAAGACCTCTCATTTACCTTGAGGTGTCTAATGCATTAGTAAGTACTTCCCTAGTAAGATAGGAAGACAGTAAGCAATCACCCGTCTACTACGTAAGTCGGTCCTTACTCCTGGATAAAACTAGATATTCTACACTTAAGAAATTGGTCTTGGCTCTTGTCATGGCGTCAGTTAAGCTAAAGCCTTATATCGAAACACATACGATCATAGTCAGAACTAACTATCCCATGATAGCAGTCATAAGGAAAACTGGGTTGACATGATGCATTACCAAATGGGCAATCCAGTTCAGCAGATACGACATCGAGTTTGATCCATGAACAACAATCAATTCCTAGGTATAGCAGACTTTGTGGTGGAATTTAGTGTTGAACTAGAAGCGGACGCGTCAAAAGATTTGGTATCCTTAGTCATGGTGGAAGGCCGTGAGACCTGGGAGCTCCATACTGACGATGCGTCCAACTCTAGGGGGACATGACTAGGTGTCATACTAAAGTCACCACAAGGGAACAAGATAGTCCAGACCGTAAGATGTGAATGGGAGGTAACCAATAACAAATCAGGGTACGAAGCTCTGATCTTTGGCTTGAAACTAGCCCAAGACATTCAATCATCGACGTCGAAGTAGTTTGTGACTATTTGCTAATAGTTAACCAAGTAAAGAGGAGTACACAACCAAAGATGAGAGAATGGAAGAGTACCTTGAACTAGTTAAAACCTTAATAACGCGTGTTGACACACATTCTTTCAGGCATATTCTTCATTGTCGATGGGCGATGCATGCCTTGAAAATGCGGTGGTCGAAATGGTTCATCACAGTACCTGACAAGCATGACATAGAATAAGTAGGTACGATACCAAAGTCCATCTCAACCTAGTGGTTGACAACATGATAACAAAAGCGCGTCCTTCTATGGTGGACGGGTTACCAAAACACATATTTTTGCCTTCTCATTTGAAGGACTTTTCAAGTTTGATAATAAGCAAGATACGTAGCAGTTCATAGTACTAGAACTACACAAACATTGTAACAAGGTCAAGCATCTTCAACGTCCTTCAGAGCCTTGTTGTGAGCAAGTGCGACCATCTTGACTTCGCCGTCTTCAGATAGGAGTCCTTAGTCCTTCAACACTCTAGGTGTGGAAATTCCCCGGGTAAGTCTCTGTCCAGGGATTCTACTTCAGCCTCAATGTCCCAGCTACCATGTTCACCATGCATGTATTCCTCGATCATCTCGGACCTGGACTTGGCACATATATACGCTCCAAGGTCAGCACATACTTTGCCACACGAATCCTTCAGGTCTTGCAGCTCCTTTGTCAACGCCACTACATGAGCCTTGTGCTTGGAAACCTCCTCTTCTGCAACATAAGCACGTCCATCTTCTCCCACAACCTGCACCTCGATCTCCATCATTTTGTCTTTCGCTGCCTTTTCCCTTCCTTTGGTCGTCGTGACCTTTTCCTTCCATTTGGACAATTGCACCTCGCTAGCACCAACTCTCTTCTGATAATCTGCACACAACCCTTGAGCCTTCCCGTAGCTTGATCTAAGATGCTGGAAGATATGCGACAAAGACAAAAAGTCAAGGAAAGCTTGCAGAGTCATCCCAAAGCACACACAAAAAGAGAGCCTTTACCTTCCATGAAGAGTTCACTGCAACGTCAATGTTTTCTAGCATAGGGGAGCTTTGACCCCATCCTCAGATGGCAGGGCAAGAAGGTCAAGGAAACCGAAAACAATCAAGTTTGAGGGGGACAGTCTCAGCTAAAGGTTCCAAAGTTGGTCTTTTTTCTTTTTTGGACGATAGTGCCGGGGGTGGCTTGACAACCTTCTTGGGGTTCGATGTCTTGTTTTCCTCATAGATTCCATTAAAATTTAAGCTAAGGGGCATGCAATTCCTTGAGAGGTGGACGCTATACGAAGGAAAACATCAGATGTGTACACGACCCAAAACAAGAAAAATTAGGGCAAAAAAGAGCTTCTTAGGTTTTCTCGGTGACGAAACTATATGAGGAATGGGAAAAGGAACAGTGGCGTTATCAAATTTCCTTTCACTCAAAGGGTGCTTCCAGGGCACGACCAAGTCTTGCCTCTATGGTAGGATCTGGTAATCGCTCCAATGTTGCAGGCTCTAGAGAACGAAAATAAGGTCAGATCTTGATAGAAAAACGAGAGTAAAAGTGCGTGACCGTTAAAGATTTTACCTTTCCACTGCCACTGAACTCGCAGGAAACAATAGTCAACTCTGACAGTCTTGGTTTTGACAAAAAAATTCGTTTTTTACATCCTTCCTTGTTTACACTCAAGCTAAGAGCAATCGGTTTGCATGATGCCCTGCTCCACTGGTACATTTCGAAGGCGAAAGGGAGATAAAAATAATCAATGTCATCAACAGTAATCCCAAGTCCATACCTTTCGTTAAGGCGGTCCAAAATTCTCAGAATCCTCCAGGCCTGAGGCATCAACTGACGGGGAATCAATCCATATAACTGCAACACGTCTTGCACCAGTGGTGAGACGGGAAACACATGTCCAATATTGAAGGGATAAAGTAGGATCGATTGATCTAAAACTTTTAAACTTGTTGTAATCTCAAATTAAACTCAAATAGCTATAGAAGCTATAGAGTTAGATTGTAGAATAGAGATTATCTATGATTAAGCATAATTAAATGATTTAAAGATTCTTGGCTCGTGCAAAGATTCACCAAGGTGAGAACCCTAAGCTTCTTATAAGCCCGAGATGAAACTCACTACTAACTTGTATTATTTCAAAAGAAATTACACACTTAAGCTACTCCTAGCTTCGTGTAACTCTCTCTCAAAATACAAGTTTTTTTTCCAGCTCATACAAGGAATCTCTTTCTATCAAGTTCCTAAGTGTTTTAGGCTATAACTTTGCTCACGTCGACTTAAGCTCTATGTATCTTTCCTCTAGATTTCTCTCTAGCTTAATTTTTTTCTCACTTCAGCTCATGACGCTGAAAACTCGTACTTGACAAACACTTCTATGCACACCTTATATAGTAATTCTAACTTACAATCCTAACCTAGCAATTCTATATCTCAATGCACTTGAAGACAACCACCTGAGTGATCCTCGTGATCATCTTCACTCTTGAAATGCATCAACGCTCCATATCGTTTTGTGCTTCTTCAGCTGGATCTTGTAGATTCCACGTCGGCAATCCGTGCCTTCAACGCTTCTCCTTGATTTGTCCAACTTGGCGATCCTCGTAAATCCATTATCCCAAAGTAGAAATCCTAAGAAACTCCAGTTGTTTCCATTTCCCTTAAGCTTTAGATTCAACGGTCTTCCCTCCTGGGACTAAATCCTCTAAGTGCACGCCTACGATTCCACCCGCGGACACGCTTTAATCCAATTACTTTTATCTTCTCTATTTTCTTCTGAAACGCGATCCTCTATCTTTACAACGACACTCGCTCACTTAAAGCTAGACCTTCCGTCTTCTTATTTCTTTACTTTAACTCTTATTACGTCTTGGTGAGATTCAACTTTCCCCGCTAGACCTTAAGCTAGACCCTCAGTGGTCACATCTAGTCCCTTGTGCTGAAGCTACACCTAAAACTTCTCGAGCTATACCTGGTTAGCTTAAAACACAAAAGGACATCAAATACTTGAGTTTGTTATCATCAAAACAAGCAGAAAGGTTTAGCTAGCTCATTCTACCTCTAGCTCAAACGAATAGTTTCCCCCTTTTTGATGATGACAAACCCATAAACAGATAAGTACAAGAAATTTCAAAGCGTACTCAGGTTAAGCTACAGATATGCAATATAGCTTAATCAAGTACTACAGATATAACAAATCAACTCAGGTATTTTCACTAACACTTAAGCGAGTATAACTTTGTGCCCCCTTAGACCAAGCCGGTCTAAAACCTTCCCCCTTAGTTGAATAGGGATATGTACTTGTTTACTTCCCCCTGTTGACATCATCGAAAAATGCAAGCGTAACTCATGCAAAGGGAACTAAAGTGGAAAGTGCAATCAATCTACTCAATAATCAAGCATGAAAAGCAGTAAGCACAACATAGCTAAAGTGTGGCTAAGCATAAAGCACAAGCATATAGGAACCAAAAACAAACTTTATAGCATAATATTCCTTACATCTTTTATAGCGGAAAAAACTAAGGATTACTAGTTAAACTTCATAGCAAAAGAGGAAAGAAGAGAACACAACAACCACACACACTCCAGCCCTAGTCATCACGTTGTCGAGTGAGAGCAACCAAATTCTGGAGAAGAATAATCATCTCATCATGCTGAGCTGTCATGAGCTCAAGCTGAGTTGTGATCTCTGTAAGCTTGCGCTCTAGTGTCAAACACTGAGTCTGAATAGTAAATACAATTCTCTCTAAGGCAAGTGGGTCACTAACAACTGGTATATGGACTTCTCTAGATTGGGTCGTGAGGAGGAAGCAACTGGTGTAGATACTTTAGCAGGTATAGGCTTAGCGACCAGCTCAGAAACCTTCTCAACTTGAGCACCTCATTGAACAACGTCTCATGGATTGGCTTGTATAACCCTTTAGCCTTCAACATTTTGGTGATGATATGCGGGAAGGGAAGAGGAGAGCTTGTGTGAGCGCGACATAGAACCATGTGAGAGAACATGATTTGGGCTGTATTGATGATCTGCCCGCTTATCACCTCATCCCATGATACAACAATCAACAATAGTCAACAAGTCCATTGGTGTTGAAAGACATGATGTTCTTGATAATAGAGTAATGGAGGAGTCATTTGGAAGCTGATAGATGTTATGTCTTGAGTACAACTGGTACATTCTTGCCGAAAATGGTCTCCTTTATAGAACGAGAATTGGTTGGCCAATTCTTTTTGTAGAGTCGCTCAAAGTCCACCAAAGTAACATATGGGTCGGGCTCTTGACCGATACCCTTTGCAAGATCCTTCACTTTGAATCTTTCACTTGCATCATTCGACCACTGGAAGTTTCAGTAACTCGGTTCACCCGCTAAAGAGCTACTGCTGAACCGTGCATAAAATTGCCTTACCAGATCCAAATCAGCCTTGCTCACTTCCACCTCTAACTTATCCCAGTTCTGAAAGTTGAGCAGATGAGTAAAGCGGTTAGAGTTCGAAGCTACCTCTGTATCATGCAGAATATCCAGTGAGACAATGACCGGAGTGAGGATGTCGCGCTTCGCAATGCCAGTTGGAATCGGCGAGAACTTTTGCTTCTCAACTTGTGTTTCTTTCCTCTTCTTCTTCGAGCGAGGTGGTTTCTTAGTCTTCACCACCACCACCTCTGATGAGGGATCTATTTCATCATCCTCCTCTTCTTCTTCTTCTTCTTCTTCTTCTTCTTCTTCTTCTTCTTCTTCTTCAGATAGCACCCTGTCTTCCTTTTCTAGCTTACTTATGCCCTTTGCTTTTGAGGTGCTCTTTGCATCCTTAATAACTTGATGTTGAGCAGGGGCAAACTCATCATCCGCTTACTCGGAGAACGATGCAGCTAGAAAATTAGATTGAGAATAAGAGACGAGAGGTAGATGGTCATCTAATACTAACTTCGTCGGTGTGACAAATAGATTAGATTTGACGGTGACGAGGTCGGCGAGCACATTGGAGACCGATGTGGTGACATGATCATCTACTGGCACTGGATCAGGACCTTCCTCTGTCGCTCGACCCTCGGTGAGATATGTTACACTCATTTCTCTGGCCTTTGGATTCGCCGGAGTTTCTGGGGTCGTAGACATAGTAGAAGAGTCGTCAGAGTCTTAGGAGTCGTAGAAGGAATAGATTGTGAAGCTGACATCTTAGCGAACCGTTCTCGATCTAGATATGTAATTTATCGGTTTCACTGTGCTTTTTATCTCAGTTATCTTGTCAAGCCTCTCATGTTCTTGTTCTGCGACCTCTTTCTCACGTTGTGCCAGAAATTCAGCAAAAAGTTGTTCCTTAGATGGTAAACGACTTGGGGTTTCGTCAACCATTTTAGCCTTGTGTTGCTTAGGGTTTTGAGGAATTGGGGATTTTTTGAGGAGTGAGAGAGTTTAGGTAGAGATCGAAGTGTAGTGATGGAGAGATTCCATAAGATGTAACTAACGGTTATTAGTAGAGATTTATTGGTGTTTAGGAGCTTGGCAAGCGCAATTCCGGAATCCGGCATAAAGAGCATACTATATGGATTTACGGAGGTTCAAGAGCATTTATGGTACTAATTTGGAGTGGAGTAGAAGTGTATAAAGCTACAAGATAAGACACCAAGAGAAGAGGGTCGAAGACGCGCTTCGACCATTGAAGAGACGAGAAGAAGTGCTGAGAAGAAGTGCTGAGATATTGAGCTGAGTTCAGATGGCTTGTTCTCCCTGATCAAATGTCCGATTGAGGTTATTCCAATTTTAGGAGTTAGATATTGAAGTCTACTTGATTTCCTCAAAGTATGAGCACAATCAGAGTTATGAGTCAAACGTTATGGCAATTCTACGGACGTCACTTTTCTGCAGAAGTGCGATTCAGCCTCAGGAGAAGAAGTCACGACCGAGACAGAGGTGTCACAATCGAGACTAAGCCGCAGTTGATGTGTCACGACCGAGACACCCTCATCACGATCGTGATGCGGACCTTAATGGGCTGAATTCAGTTATTTTGGCCGAGATCTTATTTGTTCCGAACCAATTTATTTGTTTTAGTTTTTTATTTCTTTTCTATCTTATTTCCCAAGACATATATATAGTTTATATTTTATTGGGAAGAGTTTTATCTCCCATATTCTCTCCCACTTTTTCCCTTTTGCCTACATTCTAGTTTATTAATTGTTCTTAGAGATTATGAAGAACTAAATCCTCCATTGTTCACTTTGAGAATTGAAGCCTTGGATTATATATCATTGTGAGTTTCTTAACGCTTATGTTCTATTTCAATTGAAGATACTTTCTTTATCTCTTGTGCCTGATTGATAATTGATTGATATTGATTTCATCTAGGTTGCAAACTAGGTTGATTGATATTGTTCATATTGCTAGGTTTAGATAATTCTATTTGAAAAATCTTCACCTTTGATAGCAAGTCCTATTTGCATGATCTATTTGGGATTGTTTATAGGATAGAGATATTGAATTCATGTCGAGTATTGGCGATTTTCCAATGGTGATGTAGGGATATCCCTACAAGGCTCGGATCTAGAGTTCAATCCTTTCCAAACATCAAGAACAAGTGTTCTAGATGTTATCCTAGCTTGGAAACAAGCTTGGATGCAAAATAGAGATAGAAGTGAAATGAAAACAAAGGGGATAAGTTCTTGAGTGATTCTTATGCTCTCTTGCAAGCACCTTGGAACTTAACCTCAACACAATGCAAGCCCACAAGAAACAAACAAGCTATAACACAACACAACTAGGGGATATACCACCTAGAGCACCATGAGTTTCCCTAATCAAGTTCATACAATAACAATCACACAAACAAGATATAATTGGGCAAGAGATAAGGTTGTTTTCAGTTGATCAACCAACAAACCAAGGTGGCCTTCAAATGATAGAAAGGAGTCTTTGCTCAACTTTTACAACATGTGTGTTTTTAATCAATTCAAAGGCCCGGAATAATGAGCTATCTCTTGGCTTTTATACCAAGTGAGAGCCGGCCCTTTGAACCTCATAAAGTTCACTTAATTAAGACCAAAATACCCTAAGAAATGTTTCATAAAAACATAAAGAAGCTTGTGCAAAATGCACTTGAAAGTGACATAGCCGGCTAGAGGTCTATCCGGGTATGTCCTAAAGTTGGCTCTTTGTAGCTTGACTTGGTCCAGAAATGACCAAGTGTTCTTCATGGAATTTGTAGAGGAGAGATACCTCTTTGACATGTCAAAAGAGTAGAGGCAATGGGCTTCATCTCCTGGTCCATATTGAGAGCTAAAATGGCTTGCCTAACTTGATCTTTGGTCCTCTTAGCCATGGCTCTTGTGATTGCCCTTTGAGGAGTTGTTGATAGGGATGCTCCTGCATCATTCCCTCCTTCTTTTGAAGGGCCTGACCTCAGGCCATCTTCAGTATTGATGATTGGAGCCTCTTCTTGTTCTTCCCCTTCCCTAGCTTCTTCCTTGAGTCTGACCTTCCTCCTATGCTTGTTCTTTGCCTCAGCTACACTTGTGGGTAAGCTCTCCAGCCTCTCTTTGGTCCTTTCATGTAGCTCCTTGATGAGTTTAACCTGGTTCCCTGCACTATAGTCACACTTCTCTTTGCTAGGCAAAGGAATAAGATCAAAGGGGGTTAGAAGGTTAGTACCATACACACACATAAAAGGACTTACCTTGGTGCTTGAGTGTGTGGCCCTATTGTAGGCAAACTCAACACGTGGCACAATGTCTTCCCTTGCTTTAAGGCTAGTCTCAAGCAAGGCTCTAAGCATGGTCCCTCTCAGTGGTGGAAGTCCAATGGGTAGCTCTTGTGGAAACAACTCATGTAACTCATCTAGCACCTTTTGGATGGTATTAGGAAATGTGTGGCTGGGTGCTTCTGATGTGAAGGTGGGATGCTTGACTAAGCTCCTTAGTATATCATCCTTGGGCAGAAATTCATCCCTTTGAACTTCCTTGATCACTAGCATGGAGTATTGTCCTTGGGACTTGGAGTTGTGCAAAACCAGGAACTTGTCCTTGGTCTTAGGCCTCTCTTGTGCTACCATCTTGTCCCTTTCCTTGGCTCTCTTAGCCTCAGCTGCTTCTACAATCTGAATTGGTGTCATAGGTTTCAAAGTAACCAACTTACCATTAACCATGAAGGAGTACTTGTTAGAAAAGCCATCATGTGTAACTTTATTGTCATATTGCCATGGTCTCCCTAAGAGTAGATGACAAGCCTGCATGGGTAAGACATCACAAAGAATAGTGGCCACATATGAGCCTATCTTAAAGGTCACATTACATTGCTTGTGAACCTTGAGTTCTCCACTATCATTCATCCAATGTAGTTTGTAAGGTCTAGGATGTAATATGGATGGCAAGTCTAGCTTTTCTATCAATTCACTACTAGCTATATTGCAACAACTTCCTCCATCAATAATCACATCACAAACCTTGTCTTTGATATTGCATCTACTATGGAAAATGTTCTCCCTTTGATTATCTTCAACCAATTTCAGTTTGGACACTTAGAACTCTCCTACAAACTAGCACTTCACCATGTTCATAACCTATCTCCTCTGGTTCTTCCCTTAAGTCCACATCTAGGTCATTACTAGGTTCATTATCTTCATGTTCACTTTCTGATTCATATTGTCCCATAGCATTAATGAACATAACTCTCTTGTTAGGACAATCTCTCATGAAATGGCCTTGCCCCTTGCATTTGAAGCACTCTAAACTACTAGACCTAGGGTAAGGGGTATTAGTCACATTAGGGGGTTTAGAAGTACTCCCTGAATTTCCCATGGCCTGGCCTTGGGGCTTAGGTGGATCCCTTTGTGGATAGGTTACTTGGGTGCTTGAGTATGGGTGGTGCTTGGCTTGGTAGCCCATGGGGTGCTTGATCCCATTGGTCTAGAAGTTGGCCTTGTTGTTTGCACCATCCTAGCCTTCATCTTCCTTTCAACCTTGATAGCATTATGAAATAATTGCTCACTAGTTTCATAAGGATACATGTCTACCTCATTGGAGATGGAAGGGTTCAACACCCTTAGAAACCTTGCATTGGTTGCAATTGGGTCTTCTCTGATGTTGGCCTTGATCATGGCCATATGCATTGCATTATACACCTCCTCCACACTCTGACTTCCTTGCCTCAAGGTCTCTAGCTTGTGCCTTAGCTCCCTTGCATGGTGCTCAGGTACAAATCTTCTTCTCATGACCTTCTTCATGTCATCCCAATTCTGGATGGGAGGCTCTTGTCTTTCTCTTCTCTCCTGGACCAAGTTGTCCCACCACAACATAGCATAGTCTTGGAATTCAAGGATAGCAAGTTGTACCTTCTTTTCTTAATTGAAGTTGTGGCATGACCAGATTTGGTCCATCTTTCTTTCCCATGCCATGTAGGTGTCCGGGTCACACTTGCCTTCAAATGGTGGAATCTTCACCTTGATCTTGCCAATGCCATCCTCTTCTCTTGGCCTAGGCACTTGCTCAAACCCTTGATCATGTCTTGGTTGCCTTGGAGCTGGTTCTACATGGTGTACTGGGGCATGTCTAGGAGCTTGCTCAAAAGGTTGCTCATGTCTAAGTTCCCTAGGAACATACCCATAAGGGTGCTCATTCCTTTGGAACCTTACCCTCCTTCCTCTATCTCCTCTTCCTCCAAATCTCATATACCTATCACCCTGAAACTCATCAACAAATTCATCACTATATCTACTCACATTAGGAGAATCAAAGTTAGGAAACTCCCTTGAGTATTGCATAGGTGATGGTCTTGCCAAGGGTGAGACATGTTCTCTAGTTGGTATCCTAATAGGCTCAGGTCTGTTTATGGGTGAGATGGAGCCTATCCTCACATCTTGTCTAGGAATAGGAGCATGGGAGTGTGCATGAGAAGGTTCCCCTGGTTCATATTGGTTCCTTAAGATCCTAGGAGAACTCCTTGGTGATTTATGTTTTGACTCCAATGTTGCCATTCTACTAGAGAGCTCTTGGTGATTTCTAGCTATGGTGTCATTAAGGGTCCTTATGAGTGAGGCTAGGTCTGGTTGAGGGTTGGTGATACTTTGCTCTGAGTTGATCAAAGGGTTCACCTCCTCTTGTTGAGAATGATGAGGTGAGCTAGACATTGTCACACAAACAACAAGCAAAGATGTTAAGTTAGAGTAATAACTTGTGTTTGATTTGTGTCTTCCCTCACACTCAAAGATAATCTCACAATCTCTGCTCAATATAGTACCTTATAAGTGTGAAATGATTTGAGTGAAGCTAGATTAAGTACACTTAATGATGCCAAAGAAACAAGAGTTATAGCATGCAGTTTTAGGTACTTAGGCAAAAACAGAATTGTTTTAGTGTGTTTAGCTCAAGAGGGGCGAAGGGCTATTACCTTAGTCTGAGATGAACAAGAAGCCCTTGGATTCCCCTTGTAATTGCCTTCAAAAGTTCCTTGGAAAAGGTTGAGGATTGTGTTTAGGAAAAGAAAAGAAGTTAAGTAAACCACCTTAGGTGTACTACTTCTCTTAAGGCTAAAAGGTGGGGTATGGCTTAAGTTGTGAAGGGCACTTGGCAATCCCTTCTCTCCGTCTTCTCTGAGTATTATGACCACTTGGTCACGTTCCAAATGTTGCACTTGGAGTACACAACAAAAGGTACAAGGTTTAATGTTGAATAGGCAAGCTAGCACGTTACCGGGTACAAAAGTGTGTTGTCAAGCAACTTTGGGTGTGTTTTTCAAGAGGTCAATGGGCTGCAATGGATGTGACTTTTCTTGAGCCTTGTAGTGGAGGTTTTCTAGGTAGAGGGCTCAGGTCAAATCCAAAAAGGCACGGCTCAATGAGGCTGCAATGCCTTGGGAAAATGCTAGGTCAACACTTTTGGAAAGGAGAAGTGACACTTTACCGCTTTGGGAAAGGTTTTGGCTTTAGTGTTTTGGACAATCTACTCGTGCCCTTGGTCTGATTTTTGTTTCCCTCCACAGATCAAATGTTATTCTTCATGGGGCACATGAGTGTTCTTCGTTTGGTTGTGTTTGGATTGAGGGGTGAAGCTCCAAAGTTGGGTTCTTGACCACTTTTGTGCGTGAATCAAGCACCCGGTTTTCTGCCTCTGGAGTGATTTTCTTTGCCTTGGTCAGAACGATCTACTTGGTGGATTTGGGTGATTTTTGTTGATGTAGAAAGATCAAGACCTGTACTTTACACTTGGTTCAGATTGTTCTTGAAGATGGCTGCGTTTGGTAGGGCTAAAAAGGTCTGGCTTTTGGTATCTCGCTCGGCGCTGGTTCCCGGAACAAGACACAGATTTGGGTGAAGGGTAGGTTTTCCTTGGAACTTCCGAAGCCAAACTTAGGGAATTCCTTAGGCAACTTCCTCACCTTCAACCTTGGTTTTAGTCCTGCAAAAAGTTCAAGCATTCATCTTGGTTAGACCAAAGAAACAAGGTAAAGAAAAGGCTAGCTTTTGTGGGTTTTCACAATGTTTTTGTCAAGTGTTCTTGCAAGAACTTGCAAGGCACTTGGTTTTGGGTTTTCTAAGGTGAACAAAGGATGAACTCACTGAGCTCTGATACCACTTGATGTAGGGATATCCCTACAAGGCTCGGATCTAGAGTTCAATCCTTTCCAAACATCAAGAACAAGTGTTCTAGATGTTATCCTAGCTTGGAAACAAGCTTGGATGCAAAATAGAGATAGAAGTGAAATGAAAACAAAGGGGATAAGTTCTTGAGTGATTCTTATGCTCTCTTGCAAGCACCTTGGACTTAACCTCAACACAATGCAAGCTCACAAGAAACAAACAAGCTATAACACAACACAACTAGGGGATATACCACCTAGAGCACCATGAGTTTCCCTAATCAAGTTCATACAATAACAATCACACAAACAAGATATAATTGGGCAAGAGATAAGGTTGTTTTCAGTTGATCAACCAACAAACCAAGGTGGCCTTCAAATGATAGAAAGGAGTCTTTGCTCAACTTTTACAACATGTGTGTTTTTAATCAATTCAAAGGCCCGGAATAATGAGCTATCTCTTGGCTTTTATACCAAGTGAGAGCCGGCCCTTTGAACCTCATAAAGTTCACTTAATTAAGACCAAATACCCTAAGAAATGTTTCATAAAAACATAAAGAAGCTTGTGCAAAATGCACTTGAAAGTGACATAGCCGGCTAGAGGTCTATCCGGGTATGTCCTAAAGTTGGCTCTTTGTAGCTTGACTTGGTCCAGAAATGACCAAGTGTTCTTCATGGAATTTGTAGAGGAGAGATACCTCTTTGACATGTCAAAAGAGTAGAGGCAATGGGCTTCATCTCCTGGTCCATATTGAGAGCTAAAATGGCTTGCCTAACTTGATCTTTGGTCCTCTTAGCCATGGCTCTTGTGATTGCCCTTTGAGGAGTTGTTGATAGGGATGCTCCTGCATCAAATGGTATTGCATGAACCTACTTATCTTTGATCTTAATGCTGTCTACTATTAAATCTTGGGATTTCCTTGGTTATAGTGAGAATAAGGGTTTCTAGGACTATTTGGACTAGTTGCTATATTAGAACAAAGAGTAGGACAACCAATTGAATGTTTATGAGCATAAGTTATTAGGATTCTATGATCAATGTGTTTATCCAATGTGTTGATTTCTGATAACTGAGCGTTTCCATCATTATTTACAACCCAACGATTAGTTTAGTTAGCATTAGTAGTTTTAGTTAGAATTGCAATCAAAATCCCCTATTGGTTACTAGTTAGTTACAACGATAGGAATAAACTGTACTCAAACTCTCTTGGGGATTCGACCCCTACTTCCCACTTTACTAAGTGGATAATTGAGTTGGGTATCTTTGATAGGGATAACGACCTTAGCCCCCATCAAATTTTGGCGCCGTTGCCGGGAGCCAGACTTTACAGTTTGTTTCTTTTTGTGTGACTAACTCTAGTGTGGACCTATCTTATGGTCCACACCCGTGCTACTGATCAGTTTACTTGTTGAGATTACAGGAGATATGGAAGGAGAAGGGAACGCAAGGGATGCGGATCTGGCTGAATTAAAGGAGTTGGTTGTTGAGCTTCAAAAGAATGAAGTTTTTGAGGTTAATGGTGGATATGGGAATCCACTCCCTTGGGTCGATCAACAATAGTATGACTACTATCCGAGGTACAATGATTATCATCAGCCTGAGCAGCAACAGTGGTGGTGGCCTCATGATCCTCAACCTAATTCTGAACCATCAACTGAAGAGTTGTTGAACACTCTAACAAGGCATTTTACAAACTCATGTCCAGACCACGGAATCGAGTCTAAAGAGTCTCGAGGAAACAATTTGGGCAATTGGCCGAAGCTATCTCTAACCTCACGCAACAAAACTCGAGGAATCTTCCCTCTCAAACCGAGAGGAATCCGATAGAGAATGTTTGCGCTACACACTTGAGAAGTGGACGAAAACTCGAAGAAAAGATAGAAGAAGAGATGCTGCAAGAGGAAGCTGGACAGTTGTCACGACCATGGTTATTAAAATCTAGATCCGGATCTTAAAATCTTACAATTTTACGATCCAACATTGATCTTTGATCCGGATCTATCATTAGAATCTATTCATGTTAAAATCTTACTTTAGATCTTATTGGGCCTCATAATATCAGTAGGATCTTACGATTTTACGATCCATGTACGATCCTAACGTTCAACTATTATGAGAAACTAATGCCTAATTGAAAGCCCAATTATTTCACTTTTTATCTTTTGCATGATTTAAAATCACTCTATATGTACATCCTCATACAGTCTTAGATAAAAATAATAGAAATTTTACTCATGTCTGCGCAAGAGCTAAAACAACCCTAAATGTGATTGTCTATAACATTAAGTCCCATCTATAAATTTCCTGAATCGAAAATTCTAAATATAGTTTAGTGTACATGAATTGATATTCGAAGAATATTTATCGCTTTGAAGTAATGCTTGTAGATTTAAATTTTACACTTCAAATTTTAGTAGAATTTTTGTAGTACAATGTTTATAGATGATATAAAATAATCTTTTATTAATCTTTAAAATTTTACGATTCTAGGATCCGATTTTTAACGATCCGATCCTAAGGGTTACTTGTGATCCGATCCTAAAATCCCGATTTTGATAACCTTGGTCACGACCGAGACAAGGCTGTCACGATCGAGACTTTGCCCTAGAGGAACCATCACAATCGAGACAAAGGCATCACGACCGAGAAGGCGGTGATTTGGTTCCAAAAAAGTTGACGAAGAAGGTCACGACCGTGACACTGTGTCACGATCGAGACTAAACCCCAGTTTTCACCATCACGATCGTGACCCAATATCTCAACCGAGACCCAATAGTGATGTCCGGAACTCCACTCCAATATGTGCTGACGACGACTATGAGGACAGAGGTGACTTCAAGCTACAACAAAAAAACTATGTGAGGCCCAACTTCCCTCCGTTATACTCCGAGAAACCACCTGCACCATTCCCATATGCCTTGAAAGACACACGCAGACCTGTGAACGACAAGGAACTCTTCGAAACGTTTAGTAAGTGTGAGGTAAACATTCCTTTGCTTAAACTCGTTAAAAGTGTTCCTCGCTATGCTAAGTTCTTGAAGGAGCTCTGCACCATCAAGAGGAACCAGAAGATAAAGGGGAAGCACAAGGTGCAGGTCAGCGAGAGAGTATCTGCAACCATTCAGCAGAAGGTCGCAACCAAGTGTCCGGACCCAGGTATGGTTAGTATCCCCTGTATTATTGGTCAGACTAAGATTGATAGGGTCATGCTAGATTTGGGTGCTTCTATTAATGTTCTGCCTTACTCGTTATATAAGTCGCTAGGATTAGGACCCATGAATGAAACAGGGATTGTGATTCAGCTAGCTGACAGGTCTATGATTTACCCGAAAGGGATAGTCGAATATGTGTTGGTTATTGATAGAGAGATTCCATACGATGTAACTAACGGTTATTAGTAGAGATTTATTGGTATTTAGGAGCTTGACAAGCGCAATTCCGGAATCCAGCATAAAAAAGTATACTATATGGATTTATGGAGGTTAGAGAGCATTTATGGTACTACTTCGGAGTTTAGTAGAAGTGTAGAAAGTTACAAGAGAAGACACCAAGAGAAGAGGGTCGAAGACGCGCTTCGACCATTGAATAGAAGAGAAGAAGTGCCGAGAAAAACTGCTGAGATGTTGAGCTGAGTTCAGATGGCTCGTTCTCCCTGACCGATGTTCGATTGAGGTGATTCCAATTGTAGGAGTTAGATATTAAAGTCTACTTGATGTCCTCAAAAGATGAGCGCAATCGGATTTGTGAGTCAAAAGTTATAGCAATTCTACGTATGTCACTTTCTGCAGAAGTTAGCCGCGCCCGCGGGTGGAACTACCGCGACCGCGGGTCATAGACGGGCTTACTGGCCGAAATCGGATTTTTTCCATCCGAAATCGTATTTGTTCGAACCAATTTATTTGTTTTATTTGTTTTATTCTTTTCTAATCTTATTTCCCAAGTCATATATATAGTTTAGGTTTTATTGGGAAGGGTTTCTCTTCCACTTTTTCCCTTTTGCCTCCATTCTAGTTTAGAGATTATGAAAAACTAAATCCTCCATTGTTCGCTTTGAGGATTGAAGCCGTGGATTAATTATCATTGTGAGTTTCTTAACGCTTATGTTCTATTTCAATTAAAAGATTGTTTCTTTATCTCTTGTGCTTGATTGAATATTGATATTGATTTCATCTAGGTGCGCAACTAGGTTGATTGATATTTATTCATATTGCTAGGTTTAGACCATTCTATTTGAAAAGTCTTCACCTTTGGTAGCAAGTATTATTTGCATGATCTATTTGGGATTGTTTATAGGATAGAGATATTGAATTCGTGTCGAGTATCGGCGATTTGCCAATGGTATTGCATGAACCTACTTATCTTTGATCTTAATGTTGTCTATATTGAATCTTGGGATTTCCTTGGTTATAGTGAGAATAAGGATTTCTAGGACTATTTGGACTAGTTGCTATATTAGAACAAAGAGTAGGACAACCAATATAATGTTTATGAGCATAAGTTAGTAGGATTCTATGATCAATGTGTTTATCCAATGTGCTGATTTCTGATGAGTGAACGCTTCCATCATACATTTACAACCCAGCGATTAGTTTAGTTAGCATTATTAATTTAGTTAGAATTGCATTACAAACCCCACATTGGTTACTAGTTAGTTACAACGGAAAGATATAAACTGTTCTAAGGCTCTCTTGGGATTCGACCCTTGCTTACCGCTTTACTAGTGGATTCGTTAAGTTGGGTATCTTTGATAGGAACAACGACCGTTTTACACCTGTCAAATTTTGGCGCTGTTGCCGGGGAGCCAGACTTTACAGTTTATTTCTTTTTTGTGTGACTAACTCTAGTGTGGAGCTATCTTATGGTCCACACCCGTGCTACTGATTAGTTTACTTATTGAGATTACGGGAGATATGGAAGGAGAATGGAATGCAAGGGCTGCGGATCTGGCTGAATTAAAGGAGTTGGTTATTGAGCTTCAAAAGAAGAAGTTTTTGAGGTTAATGGTGGATATGGGAATCTACGCCCTTGGGTTGATCAACAATGGTATGACTACTATCCGAGGTACAATGATTATCATCAGCCTGAGCAACAACAGTGGTGGTGGCCTCACGATCCTCAACCTAATTCTGAACCATCAACTGAAGAGTTGTTGAACACTCTAACAAGGCGTTTTACAACTCATGCCCAGACCATGGAATCGAGTCTAAAGAGTCTCGAGAAACAATTTTTGCAATTGGCCGAAGCTATCTCTAACCACACGCAACAAAACTCAAGGAATCTTCCCTCTCAAACCGAGAGGAATCCAATAGAGAACGTTAGCGCTATGCACTTGAGAAGTGGACAAAGTATCGACAAAAGTTGGAAGAAGAGATGCTGCGAGAGGAAGCTGGGAAGCTGTCACGACCGAGACAGGGGTGTCACAGTCGAGATTTGGCCCCAGAGAAGGAACCTGAGCGAATGTCACGACCGAGAGAAGGGTGTCAATATCGTGACATTGCCCCAGTAGAGACGTCATCATCGAGACAATGTTATCACGACCGAGATGACGGTGTTGTGGTTTCTGAAAAAATTTACGAAAAGGATCACGACCGTGACACTATGTCACGATCGAGGCTAAGCCCCAGTTTTCACCATCACGATCGTGACCAGCTATCTCGACCGCGACCCAGTGGTGATGTCCGTAACTCCACTTCAGTATGTGCTAACGACACTACCCGCGCCTGCGGGTCCAATGACCGTGCCCGCGGTTTGCCGTTCGCGCTCGTTGGTGGATTCGTTATTGGGGGCTACTATCCCGTCCCAGAGGATTATGACAGTGAAGAGGAGAACTGCGAGGATAGGGGAGACCTGCCGCTGCAGCAAATGCCGATAAAACGCGAAGACCCAGGTATGTTTTCTATGCCCATAGTGATTGGAGACAATGAACATAAGACGACTATGTTAGAATTAGGTGCTTCACTCAATGTCTTTCCTGCCCCAATTTATGAATCACTAAAACTAGGACCTTTAAAGAAGACCGATATAATAGTACAACTTGCAGATGGGTCTTTGGTACATCCTAGGGGAATAGTGGAGGATGTTATTGTGAAAGTTGATAGGTTGTTCTTCCCAGCCAATTTCGTTGTACTTGACACAAATGGGAGTACTACCGTGCCTATTGTGCTTGTTAGACCATTCATGAGTACGTCAAATACAAAGATTGACGTGGGTGGAGGAATTATGACTATGGAGTTTGATGGAGAAATCATTATGCACAACATTCACGATATAACACCCGCTATAGTGTCTTCTATTTGCATGATAAATCTGACTCTACCTCTTAGTGAGACCCCGAAAGAGGAACATACTACTGATCCTCCGAGAGATGTTTTGGGCAGTGGCCCCACCGTACTAATCCCTCCTAAGGAGGTTTATGTTAGTACTGTTGTGCAGGTTCCCACTACCATTAAGCCACCAGACCTACCTTTCTTGAATATATCGAATGCCTCTCCAAAGAGCAAAAAGAAGAAGAAGATTTGTGCTAACCCTATTGTACGGGTAAAGAAAGAGATGAAGGCATCCCCCGATAAATCAACTAAGTACGGGGAAGGAAAGGGGGCCAAGAAGAAGCAAAAGAAACCCAAGCAAAAATGGGTAGTTAAGGAGGAGAATGGTCTAAGGTTCAAACCTTTCCATCCCTGGTTCAAGAAGCTGGTGCTAGACGATGCGATCCGAAAGGGATCAAGTGATCACGGCTGAACTACATAGAGCACCACGTCGAGCCACGACGGTAACCAAGGCGCTGCTCGGGAGGCAACCCAAGGTAATTTCCTACAACTTTATCTTCAAAATAAATATAGAAAAAAACCAGGCAAGTAAAAATGGAAAGAGAGAAAAAGGTGGGTGTCTGAGAAAAAAAAATATATATAAAATCAAAAATAATTATATAATTCGAAGTGTCAACGAAGTATGGGTCAAAAGAACACCAGTAGAGAAAACCGCGCCCGTGGTTAACGGTTCTGTAGAGAAGCGACTCCATGCCACCTGCGACCGCGGCTCCACCTACCGCGCCCGCGGTTAAGGCACTTGCAGAAAATTCCAGTTTCGAGATCCCGAAGGAGCAGACCCATACTAGTACGTTTTTCTTGCTCTTTCCTTTTCTATCGAGTCCTCTTTTGCTGCATTGAGGACAATGCGCTGTACAAGTATGGGGAGGGTGATTAGACCTACTTCTATGTTTATTTAGTCATTTTATGTTGTTGAAGCATCTATTGAGTCTGTTGTGAGGATGATCAGAATTATGCTAAAGTGTTGAGTTTATGGAGTCTGCAATCGCAGAATTTTGAAAAAAAAAATAAGTTGAAAAAAAATAAAGATAAATAAATCCTAGGATAGGTTGAAAACCCGAAGGGGCGATCTAAGTAATAAGCAGGTAGTCCATGCGGCTCTAGGCCGTGAAATAATTGTACTTGAGAGATGTGAGTTATTGATGAGCTTGAAAAGAATAGAGCGTCCGGTGAAAACCCGAAAGGGCGCCAGAGCAAGAATTGAAGTGTAAAAGAAATGAGTGTCTTAGGATGGTTACTTCTTCTACACTATTTGATGGCGCCGGTGACATAAGAAGGGTATTTGAAGGATTGTTTCGGGACTTAGGATTCACCAGGAGGGACAAGGAGTTAGTATTGCCCTATTACCTTTCTTTTCATCACTATTGAGCTAAATTGCATATTCATGTGACACTATTATTCCTATTCACATTTTTGTTGCATTTTCATGGCGGTTGTGTTAGACTAGGATTAGATTCTTATCTGGGAGTTTGATGCATATTGTTGTGGTTGTGCTATGCGGATTTTTTTCTTAGGATTGGTGGTTTTTGGCATGATGTTCATATATATTTAGTGGTTTAGGTCATCAATATTGAAGGGAGGAATAAGAAGTGTGTTAAGCGAGTGGGAGAATCGAAATTATATTTATTTGCGCTTATTATACATTCCCACAACCTTATAGGAGATTAGGAGTCCACATGTGATTAAAGCACATCACTTGGTTACTACGGAGTGGTGTCATACGAAGTGGAGATATAAGGAGGGAATTGGACCTTTGAGCTATTGGAGGGGTGAGCTACATTTTTCTTACTCGAGGACGAGAAAGGTTTAAGATATGGGGAGATTTGATAGAGAGATTCCATACGATGTAACTAACGGTTATTAGTAGAGATTTATTGGTATTTAGGAGCTTGGCAAGCGCAATTCCGAAATCCAGCATAAAGAGTATACTATATGGATTTATGGAGGTTCGAGAGCATTTATGGTACTAATTCGGAGTGGAGTAGAAGTGTAGAAAATTATAAGAGAAGAAACCAAGAGAAGAGGGTCGAAGACGCGCTTTGACCATTGAATAGAAGAGAAGAAGTGTCGAGAAAAACTGCTGAGATGTTGAGCTGAGGTTTATATGGCTCGTTATCCCTGATCCGATGTCCGATTGAGGTGATTCCAATTGGAGGAGTTATATATTGAAGTCTAATTGATGACCTCAAAAGATGAGCGCAATCGGAGTTGTGAGTCAAACGTTATGGCAATTCTAATGATGTCACTTTTCTGCAGAAGTTAGCCGCGCCCGCGGGTGGAACTACCGCGACCGCGGGTGATAGACGGGCTTAATGGGCCGAAATCGGATTTTTTCCATCCGAGATCTTATTTGTTCCAACAACTTTATTTGTTTTATTTGTTTTATTCTTTTCTAATCTTATTTCCCAAGACATATATATAGTTTAGGTTTTATTGGGAAGGGTTTCTCTCCCACTTTTTCCCTTTTATCTCCATTCTAGTTTAGAGATTATGAAGAACTAAATTCTCCATTGTTCTCTTTGAGGATTGAAGCCGTGGATTAATTATCATTGTGAGTTTCTTAACGCTTATGTTCTATTTCAATTAAAAGATTGTTTCTTTATCTCTTGTGCTTGATTGAATATTGATATTGATTTCATCTAGGTGCGCAACTAGGTTGATTGATATTTATTCATATTGCTAGGTTTAGATCATTATATTTGAAAAGTCTTCACCTTTGGTAGCAAGTTCTATTTGCATGATCTATTTGGGATTGTTTATAGGATAGAGATATTGAATTCATGTCGAGTATCGGCGATTTGCCAATGGTATTGCATGAACCTACTTATCTTTGATCTTAATGCTGTCTACTATTGAATCTTGGGATTTCCTTGGTTATAGTGAGAATAAGGTTTCTAGGACTATTTGGACTAGTTGCTATATTAGAACAAAGAGTAGGACAACCAATTGAATGTTTATGAGCATAAGTTATTAGGATTCTATGATCAATGTGTTTATCTAATGTGCTGATTTCTGATAAGTGAGCGTTTCCATCATTATTTACAACCCAACGATTAGTTTAGTTAGCATAAGTAGTTTTAGTTAGAATCGCAATCAAAATCCCCTATTGGTTACTAGTTAGTTACAGCGATAGGAATAAACTGTACTCAGGCTCTCTTGGGATTCGACCCCTACTTCCCACTTTACTAAGTGGATAATTGAGTTGGGTATCTTTGATAGGGATAACGACCTTAGCCCTTATCATGTAGCAAGGGTAAAAATGGAGTTTCTGGAAATATAGAGAGGGAGAGATAGAGTGAACACGGTAAAAATCTGGAGCGAATGCATACCCGTGTATATATAGTTGAGCTCAATGTTCCTCTGCAAGTTCCACCGCTTTAACCAACGACTAGATTTCTGTAACGGCTACCTCTTAAATATTTGCAAATCTACAACGACTACAATTTCTCGCTTTTTCTGGATGCGCTGCAACAACTAGATTTGCTTTTCTGGATGCGCTGTAACACTAGGTGTTTTTTTTTATCTAATTAGAGTTGGATCACCAAGCCACGTATCTTTTCTTAATCTATTTAGAGCTAGATCACTGAGTTACATATTTAGACTGTTACATCCTCCGACTTACCTTCTGCCTTAAGCAAACTTTCTCATTAAGCAAACCTCAGAAGTAGCTTAACCCAAACTAGCCACAGACTGCCACCTCACCTACTACTCACGTAAGCATTTGATCATGCTAGGAGTGTGAAGTGTGTGATATGTGTGTAAAATATAAAAAATTAAGCATGAAAGAATAACAGGAAATGCGCATTTGACATGGGGACATTACACACTCACACTCATTTATATATATATTTAGATTTAGGTTCTAGTAAAACAGTCTCTTCTAGTAAAACAGTAGTACTATTCTAGAGCGTTAGATTAGAAAAAAAAATATACGAATAAGATTAAATCAATTATTTTCTGTTTTAAAAAATAAAGTAAATTAACAAAATCTACTAGAATCCCCCATTTTTAGGTATTTACTTTTAAAAAAGTAAATTAAAAACAATAATTTTCTGATTTTTTTAATTCTGATTTTAAGAATAATTATTTTCTGATTTAAAAAAAAAAGTAACTTAAAGAACATGAAAAATAGAATTTACAAACCTGGTAATATGTACTCAAATCACATCTGAAAATCAGTACTAAAATCACGAAAATTATTACTCAAATTCGCGAAAAGCAGAATTCGCAACATTAAAATTGGATTATTCGTAACATTGAAATCGTGAAAATCGTAATTGGAAATCCCAAAAATCATTACTCAAAATCGCGAAAAAACGAATTTGCAAACATTGAAATTGGGTTATTTGTAACAGAGAAATCGCGAAAATCGTAAATGGAAATAACGAAAATCATTACTCAAAACCAGAACTTAAATCACGAAATTCATTACTCAAATTCAACATGAAGAAAGCGTCTTAGAGTTAATTTTTGGGAAAAACACAACAGAAAATCAGTACTCAGATCTCGAAAATCATGACTCAAATTCGCAAAAAAAGAATTTGCAAAGATTGAAATTGAGCTATTTGTAACAGAGAAATCGCGAAAAACTGAACGAGAATGACAGCAATCTGGGAAAAACAGGTATTGAATCGCGAAAAATATACAACAAATTTCGAAAATTGTACGGTAACTGGAAAAACGCACCTTTATGGATCTTGAAAAACCCGTAATCGCGGAACGAATAAACTCTTGAACAATGAACCAGAAAAAAACTTTAATGAATTCTCAGGAGATCGTTTTTGAAGAAGATAAAATCGTAACCAATGAAAGAATCTTTTATTTTTATTTTTATCTTCTTTTTTTCCTTCCCTAGATTCTCTCATTTATTTTTTTAATTAATTTTTATTTAATCCATTTATTTTTTCCTATCAAATCCAGCCCATCCATTCTCTGTAATCTAATGGTCCAGATTAGTACTACCGTTTTACCACAAAAACCGTTTTACCGGAACCCACCTCTCTCTCTATATATATATATATCAAGTATGTGCATATAAGGGGTAGCTGGGCCTTTTGTTACAAAAATGAATACTTCCACATGTAGAGTTTATATACAGGGACTTATGAAGCGTTACATTTAAGTCAGGTAGGGACACCGCAGGAGTGGATCATTTCTATAGGCTTGTAATATGGTTAGAAGATGATAACCACTCTATATTTATGGAACAAGAAGAGCATTCAATGGCTTATGACTGTATGCTATAGCTTAAATGCAATATACAACTATAGCTAGATTGGCATGTTGCAATACATGATGCACGAATAACAAGCAAGCAAGAAGCACAATCAAACTAAAGTTCCTAATGAAGATTAAGATGCTAAGTCATAGTCAAAGTTGAGAGAAACTTACAACACATATCTTGCTTAAGCTAATGAAGAGATAGAAACCAGGTTGAAGCCTAAGGCTTAGAAAGATATCCATTAAAAGCGCCTTAGAAAGATATTTGATATTTTTCTCTTCTGTAGGTACAAGATATAGTTCAGCGATATAGATAGATACCCGCTTGGATGCTTCATGGTCTCGCTTGAATAGTCCTGAGTCTTGCTTGAAATATGATATGTATCTGTACCACAAATGAGTCTTGCTCGAACAAAGTAACACCTAGCTCACATAGATACACATCTCTGAATAGATAGGAGTGGAATAGATGTGTTTTGATAGTTTAGCATGCTTGATTTCTTTTCGTTTCAGCTCTGAATGAGATGATTCTCCTCCCTTAGTTTGAAATGAGAGTAGCTTGATAGATTTGACGATATAGCTCCTACTCTGCTTTCAACCTGCAATACTAATCAAGCTTTGGGTGTCCAAGGAAGGATGGATTCGAAGGAACATTAACACTACCTATTCCGAAACTGGAAGGTAGGACATTCATCATCAAAACTCTAGGAGTAGACTCATAATATATATCATAATTCAAATCAAGAAGTTGATGAGATTCACCTTTGGAAGACATACCTCGTTGTGCTTTAGTTTGTTGCATCTTGGATTTTGAAGGCCTAGTATGTACAAACTTGGTCTTAGACAACCCGCTCTGGTCAAGCTTGCCTTCATCGAGACTACCCTTACCAGAGTTAGCCATAGATGGCTTATAGGGATTTTTATTGAGCTTAATTAAGCGCTCACACTCATGCCTAGAGTGACCATTGTTTCCGCAGAAAGTGCAATACTGGTTATATCTTACATAACAATACTTGCCTTTTCCAAGGCGAAATGGTTCTCTTCGTTTAATGCTAGTAGGTTGAATGTTTGGAGATTACGCTTGTTTGATATACATTTTATGCGCATTCTCTCCATGAAATCATTGCTTGTCCTTGCTAAGAACTTTAACCTTGCTTTGTAAGTATTGATTCTCAACTTTGCAAGAGTGAAGTTCTTTATCTAGCTTGACTAATTTATCATGAAGCTCACTAGATAGAGATGGATTTGAATCGGACGAATCATGATTGGTGAACCCCAAACCTATCCGTGCTTTCACAAAACTATTTGGTTTATAGTTTTTGCTTCCACATTATCATCTAGATCATCTAGATTGGTTAGGATTTCATCAAGCATGCTCGCTACAGTTGAGTCAGTGCTCTGAGCTATAGTTATACCTTTTCCTTTACAAAGCTCACAAGATTTGGTGAGAAAGGTGGGCTTTGTAGACAACCGTTTAGTGAGCTCAACTGTTTGTTCTCTTAGATCATTTAGCTCTTCTTGCTGAGCTCTCTCTTTAGCTCCAAAAGCCTTGTGATCTAAGACAATTACATTTTAAAGCTCAACAAGATTTCTCTTAGGAAGAAGTTCAAAGTTAAGAGAGTTTACCTTGATGTCGTCATTTGATTCGGAATCTTCAGCGGCTACTAAGCACAACTCATGTGTTTCTCCATAGTCTAGCTCGTTGTCTGAATCACACCATACAGTGACAAAGGCTTTTGTCGGTGGAATTTCGGATGAACTTGGATCCACCTTAGCACTGGTACATGCTTTAGCCATGTCTCCCTTTCCATGACAATTATAGCACACCACATATTTGAGGTCGCATGGATTGGTTTGACCTCTTTGAAAGCCACCTTGTCTCTTAAAGAACTTCTTGACGAGTTTTGTCATCATTGCAATGTCCCAGTCTTCTTCATGGTCATCATCATCATTGTCTTCCATCTTTTGATGACCTCGGATGATCTTAAGTGCCATCCCCTTGTTTTCCTTAGCTGTGAGCGAATCCTTTAGATCTTCTCTTTCTTGCACCCGGAGTTTGCCAGCTAACATAGAAACAGAAAGATCTTTCGTCTCTTTAGTTATTAGCATTATTCTCTTAAAGGTATCGATTTTAGAATTTACCCCATGGATGAAAGCAAGTGAGAGTTCCCATGAGCCATTTTTAAGTCCAGCTGAGGACATCTATCACACAATACCTGGAATCTCAAATGATAATCAGAGCCAGACACGCTCTCACCCATCTTGAAAGAGTGGAAATCTCGCTGGAGCTCAAATTTGCGATTGTTCTTCATGTCTTCACTGCCTGAGCGCCTATCAATGATCACTTCCCACATGAGCTTAGAAGTGGACAATGACATGATCTTGTCTATATCTTTCCGATAGAGAGACTTTAGAATGAGTTGCTTAGCCTTTGCATTTTTCTCGAGAGCTGCATATTCGTTTGGACCCCATTTGAATGTGTCTGTCTCAGCTGTGATCTTCTCTTCACCTTCCTATATGATTCTCCAACATTGATAGTCCGTTTGTTGGATATAGTTCTTAGTCATGGTTAACCACCAATCTAGTTCTCCCTCAGCTAAAACGCAAGGCTTAGCTAAAGAGATACCTATGTTAAAAGTAAGCTTATCGTTCCCCATGACTCAAACTATAAAGATAGTATGAATCAATGCAAAAGCAACCTAGCTCTGATACCAATTGTAGTATTGATTGATCTAAAACTTGTAAACTTGTTGTAATATCAAATTAAACTCAAGTAGCTATAAAAGCTATAGAGTTAGATTGCGGAGTAGAGATTAGCTAGAATTAATCACAATTAAAATGATTTAAATATGCTTGGCTCGTGCAAAGATTTACCAAGGTGAGAACCCTGAGTTTTTAATAAGCCCGGGAAGAAACTCGCGACTAAATTGTATTATTTCAAGAGCAATTACACACTTAAGCTACTCCTAGCTTCGCGCAACTCTCTCTCAAAATTCAAGTTTTGTTCAGCTCATACAAGTAATCTCTCTCTATCAGGCTCCTAAGTGTTTTAGGCTATAACTTTGCTCACAACGACTTAAGCTCTATGTAGCTTTCCTCTAGCTTTCTCTCTAGCTTGATCACTTTGCTCACTTCAGCTCGTGATGCACAAAACTCGTACCTGAAAAACACTCCTATGCATGCCTTATATAGTAATTCTAACTTACAACCCTAAGCTAGCAATTCTATATCTTGTTGCACTTGAAGACAACCACCTCAATGATCCGCGTGATCATCTTCACTCTTGAAATGCATCAACACTCCATATCGCTTTCTGTTTTTTCAGCTTGATCTTGTATCATCCACGTTGGTAATACGTGCCTTCAATGCTTCTCCTTGATTTGTCTAGCTTGGTGATCCCCGTACTTCCACTATCCAAAAGTAAAAATCCTAACAGACTCTAGCAATTCTATATCTTGTTACACTTGAAGACAACCACCTCAATGATCCGCGTGATCATCTTCACTCTTGAAATGCATCAACGCTCCATATCGCTACCTGTTTTTTTCAGCTCGATCTTGTATCTTCCACGTTGGTAATCCGTGCCTTTAATGCTTCTCCTTGATTTGTCCAGCTTGGTGATCCCCGTACTTCCACTATCCAAAAGTAAAAATCCTAACACACTCTGGTTGTTTCATTCCCCTTAAGTTGTAGATTCGACGGCCTTCCCTCCTTGGACCAAATCCTCTAAGAGCACGCCTATGATTTCATCCGTGGACACGCTTTAATCTGATTACTTGTATCTTCTCTCTTTTCTTCTCAAGCGCGATCCTCTAGATTTACAGCGACACCCGTTCACTTAAAGATAGACCTTCCGTCTTCTTATTTCTTCACTTCAAATCTTATTATTTCTTGGCGAGATTCAGCTTTCCCCACTAGACCTTAAGCTAGACCCTCATTGGTCACAACTAGTCCTCTTGTGCTTAAGCTACACCTAAAACTCCTCGAGCTATACCTGGTTAGCTTAAAACACACAAAGGATATCAAATACTTGAGTTTGTTATCATCAAAACACGGAAAGGTTTAGCTAGCTCATTCAAGCTCTAGCTCAAACCAACATATAGTCATAGAAGCACATCCATCCTTCATACCTAGCATCAGCCCTCTCCTCATCGTCCGGGATTCTGGCCACCGTGGTTGAACGGAATTTTCCCACTTTCAAGACCTTCTCCAGTGTTGCGGGGGTTGTCTTGGTCATGGCCATGTCGGTCTCGTCCAGGAAAAAAATCGGAGGTTGCTCGTTCAGGACGGCGACGGTCGGAGGAGGGGTGATTGGAGAAGCCATTTTCGGGAAAGAGTGGTTTTCAAGGAGGCTTGAAAAAGGAATTGAAGTAGAGAGTGATGAAGAGAGTTTGAAGGGAGAGAGGAAATTATAGCCCTATTCACGTCAAGTCTTCAGGAATAGGAGTTCGACTACCAAGTGTCGATTGTAAGGAGGAAAAAGCACCCACAGTCCAAGTTCAAAAAAATTCATCCGCTCCGTCCTTTTTGGGGCAATTGTTGGGCCCCTGTTTTAGTTCGGCCCAGAAGCTTACTAGAGATCAAATAATGCGTATGTCGGACGGTCTCCTGAATCGGATATGGTTTTAGCACGTCCGACGTGGTAGAAGGGAACATTGCAAATCGTAACAAGCTGGGCCAAAGATATCAGAAGGTGGGTGACTAAGGCAAAGTGGACGTTTTGTGTTCCATTTGAATGTAATTTTCTAGTGAAAATAGGATGAGAATACTGAAAAACCTTGTAACCAAACGCTTGTTCCCATCAATTAAATTGAAATCATTGTTCTTCTGATTAATCTTTCTTTTTTGATTGATTGATTACCTCACTAAAAGGCAATTTATACGAGTTCGTCTTTTTTCCGAGAACAATCTCCATGCAAATACGGACCAAGTCATGGTCTTAATTTCCATGGTAAGGACAACATTTAATCAACTTCTTGAAACTCTCTAAATAGTTAGAGAGATTCCTCGCCCTCTTGCTCAATGTTACATATCTTCTTATTTAAAGCATTAGACTTGATGGTCGGGAAGTACTCAGCCAAGAAAAGCTTTTTCATATCTACCAAATTGGTTACACTTATCGGTGCTAAAGTATGGTAACAGTCCTCTGCGAAATCCTTAAGAGGAAAGGAGAAAGACCGCATCTTCATTTACTCCTCATCTACATCCTTAGGTCTCAAATTCGTGCAGACCTCAATGAACTCATCCAAGTGTTGGATAGGGTCCTCAATAGTCGTGCCACTATACTTAGGTAACAAATTCACTATCCCAGTTTTAAGCTCAAATCTCTGGCCAACTGGGAGAGCTAGTAGAGCCAATGCTCTAGTAGGCAACCCAAGTTAGGAGTTGTCAGTGCCTCCAAAGTTTTACGTACAACCATTTTAGCTTCGGTCTGGAACAAATGTCTAGCAGACTCTCCTCCTTCCAAATCACAAATACGACTTCTTCAAAGACAATGGAATCCGCTTTCAAGTTTAGTAGTAGGCACAATAGAATAAGAATTAGTAGAATGGATGTGAGCCATATAAATGGTTCACACCTAATAAATTCTCAAGAGAAAGCAAAACAAATACGTTGATATTATTGCTTCCCCGACAACGACGCCAATTTGATAATGCTGAGTTTACCCGGTTGTGTATAGGCAGATAAATCCTTACTATGCAAAATAAAAGATCTTAAAATCTCAATTATCTGACTATCCAAAACTAACCCCAAAGGTAGTTCATTTGAAGCATTGGTCGAACCACGAGGAGGCAAACAACTTTGTATTGATTTTTATCAAATAAATCAATTGGTAATAAAGGGCGATTATAATTCTATATCTATAAAGAATTGGTAAAAATCATGTAAAAAAAATATGATTAAGGTCTTAGTAAAGTTGCGCTTCCATATTCAGCGGTAGTGATGATCATATGAAATCCATATTTAATTCTTATAGAAATTGTTCCTATTCCTATACAACAATTGATTAGCACCTCAAACCGAGAATACTAATCCTATCCACATTTTTTAACTAGGAAGAACGCCTATAGTTAAAACTAAAGGAGAAATTAAAGTGAAGAACACCGGGATATAGGTATGAGCAACGAGCTTATAATGCAATTCTCTGCATAAACCTTCTAGTTCAAATCGAATCTAGAACTCTATGTTTCCTTTGAAGAAATACATTATGAAGAACGAAATGATATACCCTATCTTATATGAACTACTAATCTAACCCTAGGTGATCAATCTAGAATCTAATCAACAATTCAATTCTAGAGAAAATCATAGAATTAATGCTAATAATCAATCAAGATAAACTCACACCATTCACCTACTGAATGATTCCACTAACTTTACTAAGAATTATAGAGTTTAGTTCTCCCTACCAGAATTACAAAGCTTTAACTCTTGGAACGCAGAAAAGTTCTCTCTCAAATTGTACGTAAAACTCAAAACTAAGGAACTCCTAAAAAGATAAGAGAAAAGATATGTTATACTCTTATCACTAACACTAATAGATTATAATTAAAAACCATTAAAATAAAAAAATAAAAGATTTGAAACCAAATAATACTAGAAAAGATAGCAAAGAAAGGATCTCACGTTCAGTTTTTGCGGAAATCAGAGGGCGCCTATGTCTTGGCAGCGGGAGCCACCACATACACATAGAAATCTCACGGGCATCCATTAGAGGGCGCCGAAAAGCTAGAGTCGGAAGCCGCCGAGGCAACTTCAACATATATGACGTTGTAGAAAAAAACACCATAAGCTTTGACTCCAAACTCCGATTAAGGTCATCTTTTGAGGGAACAAGCTAGACTTCAATATGTAACTCCTAATCTTTTAATCACTTCATTTGAGAGTCGGAGATGAGATAACGGACCATATGAACTTAGACAGTGTTCTAGACCTCGTATCCTTGACTCGGTCATCAAATCTTCGTCCTCAACTTTAACTTCAATCTTCAAAACCTTTAATATCTTCTAAAAAATCCATAATAGATTATATAAGGTATAAATGGTCGTAAAGTGATACGAATCAAATACTTTACAATAACGCTCAATATAGTACTGAATATGTGCTAAACCATGTCCTTATACCCGTTGTAGACGTGTATATCACTACCTTGTACACAATTAAATTTATAACCCTTATACTCAAAATTCTAACATGAACCCATGTTTTTTGTTAAAAAATATCAGCTACATAACGTTTAATAATTAATGATATTTTTATATTAACCATTTTATATAATTTTATTTTATTTATATTTCTTTTTATATTTAATACATTAATTTCATTAAACTATTTCAAATCATATTTAATTATTTTGTCGTGTACATATTCATCTGTATTTTAAATTTGTTTCAACCCTATATTCTGCTCGCATTCATATCTATATTTCTGTATCAATATTATGCTCCCTCCGTCCCTTTAGAAAGGTCTTGTTTGGTATTTTCGAGACAAATTGAGAAAATGAGGGGAAAAATGAAGAGAAGAGAGAAAGGAAAAAATAAAAAGATTAGAGGAGATAGATAGAGAGAAGAAGAGGAATGAAGTTATTTAATAAAGAGAGAGAGTGTAGAAAAGTAAATTGTAAAGTGTAAAAGTATATTGGAAGTTGTTAAAATAGATCTAATAAAAATTCTTAAAACAAAATGAGATCTATGCTTTGAAACGACGAAAATAGAATACATAATCTATATAATGAGACACAAGGAGTAGCTTACAAATAAATAAGGGACTGGCTATTTGTCACAACAAGTTTTTGCTAACCATCGCACATCGCTTTGTGTCAAAGGGGTGTATGGAGCTTGGTGATGAGGTTGTGGCACAAGGTTTGTCACACACAAACATAGGTGGTGCTTGTGACGAGTCCAACGAAGGCCTTCTGTGATGAAGTGCAATAGATAGCCTCGTGAAGAAGTCATAAATTTTTCCTTTGGAGGTATTTTAGGGGTTCATAAGTATTTTAATTGGTTTTAAATGTTTCTTTATGCCCTTTTATGATATTTTTTACAAGAAAATCACATAAAATCTTGAGGTTAGGCTATATGGGGGTGTAAACCCTTTCGGTAGGATGAAAACGTTGTTTACATGGATGACAAGGGTTTGTATTGATCGTTAATGGTAGTACATGACCTATTTAGGATGTTTAGGACTGAAATATCACATAAGAGCTTGATGATATCTGGCACTTAACCCACTTCGTCATGATGTTTAGGGTTCATTTATTCGGCTCTATTGGTACAAAGCTTGTTTTGATTGATATTATGCCAATGAAAAGACGACTGGCTCCATATGATTATTGAAATTCAAAGATGTTATAGCTGGTTATATCTGGTATACACCCACAAGGTAAGAAGCTGGTTAGAGCATGTATACAGTTGTCTAGTACAAGTACATTTTCCTATATAAGAGTCATTGATAGGAAATAATTTCTTTACCCACAAGTCCTATTCCACAACCTCTCACTCACATTATTAAATCTTTCTCATTTATAGGAAATGGCTTCTTCATCAACCTCATCAACAACAACAAATAAAATGTGTTATTGTGGGTTTCTATTAGTGCAACTAATTGTTGAGGTTGATGGAATTATGGGAGAAGGTTTTGGGGATGTTCTGAATTTGGCACTTATGATGTCAAGAAACCAAATAATGAAGGATGTTGTAATTTTAAAGATTTGATTGATCCACCATTCAGTAAGCCAGCACAAGATGTTATTGATGAACTGTGGAAATAGAGAAATGCGTTAATTGACCAGAATGATGGTCTGATGAGGTTTAATTATGTTATGAGCGAAGATATAAATTATTTGAATAAATTTAGAGCTGTTAGAGACATAAGGCGTCTAAAAGATAATAATCCATGATTTGATTTTGTCAAACTTGGAGGGAACAAACGGCTTTGTCCTGGAAGTGATACCAAAAGAGGAATTGTATTATTTAGATGTAATGTAATGTTATTTCAATAGTCTATTATTTAGATTTCATGTAACATAAATTATCTTGCTGTTGTAATATTTAGTCTCGTGCTAAGTGATGAGAATTTGTGTGAATTGTTACTCTGACTAGAATTTTGTCCGCATCCAACATACTCATTAACAACTTAGAACTTAATACAAAGATCACCATTCAAACGAAGCAACAATACTTAACAGAAAAAAAATCAAAGCCCACATGCAAGAACAACAAAGCCCACATTGAATAACAACATAGCCACACTCAAAAGGAAAAACCATAAAACCCGCAATTAAAATAAAAAACGATTAAAAGTTAGTGGGTGTCGTGTAATAACTGACAGCATGCATTTTAGGCCCGTCTAGGTCATGTTTATTTTGTGTAAATAGAGTCGTTTGCTTCTTTCTAGTCTTATTTTATTTTATTTTCATAGATTTTCATATAGTCGGAGCCTACTCTTGTGTTTGATAATTTCAGGTGTTTTGGAGGCGGTTTCTTTGGAGATCACGATCAATCATATGATGGTGTTCGAGTTCAAGGATTGGAGATATGATGCCAAGATGAGAACTTAACTAAGAAGGTGTCAAGAAAGGACATGAACGAGCCTAGACGAGCTAAAACCGAAGTGGAAGGAAGAATAGGGAAACTCGGCCTACAACTCGACTGAGTTGTAGCCCGAGTCAGGACCACAGCTGGAAACTCGGTCCCAGACTCGACCGAGTTTTGGGCCGAGTCGGGCCTTTCCCCTCACCCACCAATTTGCTCTATGCAATTTCTTGTAATTTGTGGGTTATTTTGGAAAATTACTTATGGGAGTTACACTTCGGAGAAGAAAAGACCTAGTTTTCTGGAGGAGAGATTTGACTTTTGGGGAGAAAAAACTTGGGATCACTTGGGAAAACCTAGTTCTTGCATTTTGGGAGATTGTTAAATATTTATACAAGATGGGAGTGTGTTAGTTGAGCTTTAATCGTCTTGTTAAAGCTTAATCTATTTCTCTTTGTTTTGATGATAACAAACTAATATGTTTAATCTCTTAGTGTTTTCAAGCCTTCCAGGTTATTTCCATACTTGTAAGGATGTGCTTAAGTCACGTAGAGATGCGCTTGACTGGTCTCAGTCGCGCTTAACACCAAGCGGAGAAAGTAAGTTTCGCAAACGATGTTTAATAAATCCATTCAAGACCAAGAAGTAAGAGTGATCGAGCTTCGAGGGCGTAGATACGCGCTTGAATGAAGTTGAAGAAGGTTGACCACGAGGTTCCACCGAAGCTTAGGGTGTGCCAGAGCGCAGAAGAACAAATCCACACACTAAGAAGGCTGGTAAAGCGGGAGAGTGCAAGTTGCGTGCACAGGAAGGTGCGAGAAGAACTTCACACTCTTTGGGACGCTACTCCAGGGATCGCCAGCGTGGAAGGAGTTTGTTAGAGCTTAAAGCACATGGATTGCTTATGTGGCATGGATCAACACATGAAGAACAAAACCAATTCACTCCAGGCCGTTGATTAATTCTGGTGAAGTGATCAAGGCACACGGATTGATGAGGTGGCATTGTGCTTAGTCTTTGTTTGTTACACGAATTGAGTTATAGGTTTAGCTTAAGGATTGTGTATAAATAGAGTACTGTTGCATTCACTCTAGGATTGCAAACTGAGAGAATATAGGAAGCTAGAGAGAGCTTAAGAGATATATTGGTTTGTAATCAAAGAGTGTTGAGAGTGCCTTCTTTGTTATTCAGAGCTGAATTCCAAGTATTGTAAAGAGAGAGCTTACGAGTGAGCTTCAAGTGTTGAAGCGAGAGATTGTAATCCTTTCTTAATCAATACAAGTGTAGTGGTGAGTTTTATCCCGAGTCAGCTAGTGACTTAGGGTTCTCACCGTTTGGAAATTCTTGTGTGTGCAAATATAGGTGCGCTTTAACAACTTAAAGTGCGCTTTATTGTCTGTCTAACCTCTTCCGCACTTAAGGACTTTAGTAAACTCATTACTAATAGTTCTTCATAGGTTAAGCGCAAGCCAAGTATTCAAAGCGCAATTGAATTCTTGTTAAGCGCAACTAAGGCTTAATGAACCTTAGTGACAGTGAACAATAGCTAATGAAACACGTGTTTTCTACAATTGGTATCAGAGCTACAGGTTAGCTATTTGCACTAATCCTTTTACAGGTTCAAAAGGATTCTCAAGTCTCGAACAATGACTAGTTTCAACCTCGGCATTTCTCTAGCCAAGCCCCATGTCCTTGTTGAAGGCGAACTCGAATGGTGGCTCACAATAACGAAAAACTACATCCAGCAGACGGATTACCAGTGCTGGAAGATTATTGAAAAGGGCGATGAGAAGATCTCCGAAACTGATGACTCAAAATGGGAAGCAAAAGAGTACCAACTGATGGAGAAGAATGCTAAAGCGCGACAGCTCATTCTTAATGCACTTTCAAGGAAAGACATAGACAAGGTAATGTCCCTCCCCACTGCCCAAGCCATGTGGAAAGCCATCATAAACATGCACTCAGGTAGTGATGACATGAAGGACAATTGTATCTTTGAGCTTAACCGCGAATTTTGCTCCATTAGAATGGGGGAAAATGAGCTCCTTTCTGATTATCATTCTCGGTGTCAAATACTCTATGACAAGATGCTTTCTGCTGGAATGGAGAAGAAAGCTTGGGAGTATTCTATGGCGTTCATTCATGGAGTGAAATCAAAGTATACAACCCTCAAGCAAATTCTTCTTCAGTCCAAGGAAACTCGAGAGTTGCCTATCTCTGTTCTTGCAGGGAAATTCAAAGTCCAGGAAATCAAGAACAACAAGGAAAAGCACTCAGAACGAGAGAATAAAGGAATGGCGCTCAAGTTATCTCGTGTTCTCCAAAAGCTTGAAAATGATGATGAAGGAGAAGACGACGATGATAGGGACGTCGCTATGATGACCAAGCTCGTGAAAAAGTTTTTCAAGAAACAAGGCGGTCTCAAGCGCGACTCTACCTATAAGCAGCGCGACATCAGGGATTTCACTTGTTTCAACTATAACGAGAATCTGATGACGATTCAGAAGATGGAGCACAACCTGACTTGTGCTTAATGGCTGGCGTCGCATCTGACTCAGACTCTGGCTCTGAGATTGAGGTAAATGATATGAACCTTGACATTTTGCCCAAGCGCAATCTTATCCTTCTTTTAAAAGAGCTTATGGTTCAACATAAGTCTCTAGCAACTGATGCTAGAGCACGGCTGGTTGAACTTGATAATGCTAAGGAAGAATTGGTTGAGCTTTCCAAACATTTACATGACAAAACCACACTCCTCTCTAAATCTTGTGAACTTTGTCATGGTAAAGGGTTGGAAAGTAACTCTGTCTCAACTAAAGATGTTAAGCTCGATCAGATCATATCAAAGCTTGATGTTCTTACTAAATTAGTGGAAACAAAGTTTGTCCCTCAAACAGGCTTTGTTAAAGCTAGATCTGGATTGGGTTATGACACCCAGGAATCTTCCTCTTCCTCCATTCCTCCTCAAGCAAGTGAGTTCTCTGCTAGAATCAAATCACTTGAACAAGACCTAACTGCCTACAAGAGTGAAAACTCTCATTTGAAGAGCAGAATAAAGGTACTTGAGGACCAACCTTCAGAAACCAAAGAGTGGTTTCGCGGGGGAAAAGCGCATCATTTGTATGAGAAACAAGCACATACCCCAACTCAGCCTTCAGTCTTACAAAAGAAAGAACCATTTAGACCAGGAAAAGGCAAGTATGGTTATGTAAGAGGTAACCATTACTGTACCTTTTGTGGTCAAAATGGACACGACAGGCGTGCGTGCAAGGACTTGAAGGTCCTTAAGAGTAAGCCCTATAAGCCAATGGCTAAAAATAAGGGCAAGCGTACACGTATTCAACAGTCATCTGTTGAGCACGAATGCGCTTCTGGACACAGAGGTGCGCTTCGTCCAGCGCGACCTCATATTGTGTTAGACCTAAATGATCCTAGCTATTATGAGCCGGTCCAAAAGACTAGCTCAGAAATAGCTATGTCTAATATTCCCACGAAGCGCAAGCTTCGATGGGAGATCAAAGCTTGATCTCTACTTTTGCAGGTTGGGATGAAATGTAGGTGGTATATCGACAGTGGTTGCTCGTGTCACATGACGGGTGATCCACAGTTACTACTTTCATTCCAAGCTAAGGAAGGAGGCAGCGTCTCCTTCGGTGACAAAAAGCAAGGGAAGATCATTGATAAAGAACAAGCGCATCTCAACAAAGCCATTCAGATAGGAGATGTAAACTTAGTAGAGAACCTTCGGTTCAATCTACTGAGTGTAGCCCAATTATGCGACCAAGGAGGTAATAAGGTATGGTTTAGTACAACTGAATGTGCAGTGGTCAGTCCTGAACAAGAGGTGCTTCTAAAGGGCAAGTGCATAGACAACACTTACCTCTTCGACCACTCCTTTTATCCTGAGCGCAACCTTTGTCAAGCTACACTCACTGAGACGACAAATCTTTGGCACAAGAGAATGGGACATGCAAGTCTACATCTACTCAACAAGCTACAGTCCAAAGATCTTTTTCGTGGTCTTCCTCGCATCAAGGTGGAATCCATGACTTCATGCTTAGACTGCTCAAAAGCTAAAGCAACTCGTAGCTCCTTTCCCTCTATCAAGGTAGTGCAGACTAAAGCTCCCCTTGAGCTTCTCCACATGGAATTATGTGGACCACTACGAACGCAGAGTAAAGGAGGTAATCGCTATATTTTGTAATAGTTGATGATTCTTCTCGCTATACCTGGACTCTTTTCTTGAAACACAAGAGCGAAACCTTTGCAAAGTTTCAAGCTCTTGCGCTTTTACTGGAAAAGAAGCTAGGGCTCCCCATTTTTTCAATTCGTTCTGACAATGGAACTGAATTCAAGAATGTTGAGTTCCTATCATTTTGTGAGGAAAGGGGTATAGATCATAACTTCTCTACACCTAGAACCCCTGAGCAAAATGGTGTGATTGAGCGCAAGAATAGGACACTCCAAGAGATGGCACGCACAATGCTACTCTCTAGTGGTGTCGCTTCACACTATTGGGCTCAAGCTGTGAGCACTGCATGTTATATAACTAACCGTGCCTTCTTAAGGCCAATTCTTGAGAAAACTCCCTATGAACTACTTAAAGGGCGTACACCGAATATCTCTCACCTAAGGGTGTTTGGTTGCAAGTGCTACGTCAATAACAATGGGAGAGATCTCTTGGGTAAATTTGATGCTAGGAATGACGAGGCTATCTTCCTTGGATATGCACCTACTAGTCAAGGATACAGAGTACTCAACCTGAGAACTCAGAGGGAAGAAGATAGCATCCATGTGAAATTCAATGAAGGAGAGCTCAAAAGTGTACCAGAAATCAACGATGATCCATTCTCCAGCCATGATCTACCTCCAGCTTCTCTTCCCAGTCCTCAAGCGCAACCTTCTATCCCTTCTTCAGGTATGGAAAGTGACGATGATGATGGTGGAAGATGCGCTTCTCAGCCCTTGGCCACAGAAGCTTGTATTCCCAGGGAAGAAGCAACTCCAGAGGACAACACTCAGAATGAAGATCATGGAAGTGGCCCATCCATTGACGTTCTAGCTCCTCCTTCACCTCTTTCTCTAGGTCAGGTAACTCCCTATGTTACTTATTCTCCCCCTTCTAGCTCTCAAGCGGGACCTAGCAATGGTGAAGCGCAACCTGGAAGTCCTTAAGCGGGAACCAGTGGCCTTTCTGGTGGTAGTGAAAGCCTGTACAAAACCACAACGATGAAGCTACTAGACAACACAGAGGTCACCGTGCGCGATTATCAACAGATGAACTCACATCCAGTTTCTACGATCATATCTCAGTATGAAAAAGGTACCCAGACTCGCTCGAACGTTCGTAATATGCTTGCTTGTAGTGCTTTTGTTTCTTTACAAGAACCCAAGTCCATACAAGTTGCGCTTCAAGATCCAGATTGGATAATAGCCATGCAAGAAGAGTTAGAGGAGTTCAAGCGCAACCAAGTTTGGCGTCTAGTACCCCGGCCAGGTGATAGAAGCATTATTGGGACGCGCTGGGTATACAGAAACAAGCTGGATGATAGTGGAGTGGTGGTACGAAACAAAGCGCGTCTTGTTGCACAAGGTTACAATCAACAAGAGGGCATTGACTACGATGAAACGTACGCACCAGTAGCTCGACTAGAGGCAATTCGACTGTTGATAGCTTACGCAGCGCACAAAGGATTCAAGCTATTTCAAATGGATGTGAAGACATCCTTCCTCAATGGTAAGCTTAATGAGGAGGTCTATGTCAAGCAACCACCAGGATTTGAAGATCCAGCTTATCCAGACCACGTGTACTTTCTTGACAAAGCGCTATATGGACTGAAGCAAGCCCCTCGCGCTTGGTATGACTGTCTATCTAAGTACTTGTTGGCGAATGACTACAAGAGAGGTTTGGTGGACAAAACCCTCTTCATAAGGGAAGTGAAAGGTGATATTCTCATTGTTCAAATTTACGTTGATGATATTATATTTGGTTCTACTAACTTGCAGCTTATAGAAGACTTTAAGAACACCATGAGCCTCAAGTTCATATGAGCATGATTGGTGAGCTCAAGTATTTTCTAGGGCTTCAAGTAAACAAAATGGATGAAGGCATTGAGATTCACCAGCAGAAATACATCAAAGAGCTTCTTAAGAAGTATCAAATGGAGAACTCCAAACCTTGCCCTACTCCCCTTTCAACCACTACAAAACTGGACAAAGATTTAATGGCTGAGAAGGTAGATGAAACCATGTATCGAGGTATGATAGGTTCTCTAATGTATCTAACTGCTTCACGTCCAGATATTGTTTTTGCCGTTAGTGTATGCGCTCGATCACAGTCAGACCCTCGCGCTTCTCACCTTTCTCATGTAAAGCGCATCTTCAGGTATTTGAAAGGGTCTGATGATCTTTGCCTTTGGTATTCCAAAGGGGGCGGTCTTTCTCTTGTTGGCTATACTGATGCAGATTATGCAGGTTACTTGGCTAATAGAAAGAGCACTAGTGGTATGGCACAGTTCCTTGGCCCTTGCTTAGTCTCCTGGGGATCCAAGAAATAAAATTGTACAGCGCTTTCAACGACAGAGGCAGAGTACATAGCTGCAGCGCAATGTTGCGCTCAAGTGTTGTGGATAAAGCAACAGCTCATTGACTATGGTATTACTCTTGACACTATATCTATATTTTGTGATAATACCAGCGCTATATGTGTTTCGAAGAACCCTGTACATCATACAAGAACGAAGCACATTGACGTAAGACATCACTTTCTGCGTGATCATGTGGAGCGCAAGCATATTGAGCTTATTCACGTATCTTTAGAAGGGAAATTGGTAGATATCTTCACTAAGGCGCTTAATCGTCAGGTATTCCTAAACCTCAGGGTTTAGCTTGGCCTTATTTGACTCCATTAGCTTCGAGGCAATGGAACTGTAAGTATTCCTCTACTTGACTAGAACTAGCGAGCTTAGTATCAAGGTACGAACTATGGTCGCTTGCGCTTGATAGCTTTGAGTCTTGCATGCTTTATAGTAGTTCATTGAAATGAATTAGTATTGAATTTGTCTGACTTGTTTGGCTCGATTTGATATAATCCTAGTCCATGCATGCTCTTCTTTGCTAAAAACGTGACAATGGTGATCGTCTTCTACCCATATTACATGCCTAAGAAATGATCCATTGCATAGGTGTCCTTAGCCTGACTAGATGTAACGCTTCTCTCGTCCTTTATTGAGCTCTACATTAGAGAAGTATTCATTTGGTGACATAAAGCCCAATTACCATGCTACATGTATATGCACATACTTCCACATCAACTTGAGTGATTGAATGCTCTAATGTCCCCTATATGAAATGTGCATCTTCCTATTCATGAATTACTTTACATTGTAGTTTGAGAATTGAACTGGACATCACGCTCTTACATCTACTCATCTCAATCAGTGTTGTGCTTCTTCAGTATTATTATTCAGAGGTGATTCAGCATGCGCTTCAGTCTTTAGCGCATTTCAGTGTTGCAGTGTATCGCGCTTTGCAGCGCATCTGGGTGGATTTCCTTCCGAGTTGGATTTGCTTAACTTTGAAGAAACGCTCCTTTTGTCAAATCAGTCTGCCGCTTGTGTGATGTAACGGCTCTTTTGCAAGTGCAACGGTCATAATTATAGCCGTTGAGGGCTATGCGCAGGCCTAGCACGGATTTTGTGAGATTCTATTGGACCGTTGAAGCTGGTAACGGCTATATTTCTGAGGATTGTTTTTTATTGGTGTTTGAAGCGGCTCAGAGTATGTTGGTTGGGCTATATATACAAGGTATTTATCTAACCATTTTTACCTTACCATCTTCTTACCTCCTACCTCTATCCTCTTCTACTCCCCTCATTCTCCATTTTCATACTTACCGTCACAACCATGGACAAAGTACTCAGTGCACTCAATGAGCTTGACCCAGCAACACGGGCCAAGGTCGAATCACTCGTCCAGGAAATGACTAAAGCTTCCTCCTCAACACAGCCTGCACCACAAAATACCCCAGCCTCTCACGAAGTTACATCCCCCACGAAAAACCCAGACTCTCCTCCACCAAACCTGGATTCCCCAGCTACTAAAACAGCCTCACAATCTGATCCCATTGACCTTACAGGCCATGACGAACCAGATCCCATAGCTACGAACCCAGATAGCCCCTTAAAAGACTTGTTTTCTCATGATCCCAAGGTGGATCTCGCTCAGCTCGCCTCTGATCTAGAATTCGCTGGCTACGACCCAGCAAAGGAGCTTGGAAGAGCTCAAGCTGAGACGTCGCACACAACTCCATCTAAAGGTAAAGGTGCGCTCAGTATTGACACCCCTTCTCGGCCTGGCTCCAAAGTCCGGCCTCAAGCGCAATCTCTGCAGTCTCCGAAAGAGCTTCTAGCCAGTATTCCATTCGACTCAGACGACGATGGTGAGTTTAAAATCTTACCTCGAACTGGCGTGAATTCTCCTCTTCCTTTACAGTCTCAGAGACCTGATCGGCAAAGTGATGCACTTCGCCGCAAAGGCAAGAAGCGCAAGGCCGCAGCTCCTCCTCCTCCTGATTCAGAGGATGTTCAGTCTTCCGATGGGTCCGAGCACGATTCTCCTCCTCCAGAGCAGAAACCAGCTGGCACTTCGACCAGATCTAAGCGCACCAAGGTAATGGGCTTAACAGATTTTCCTGCCATTCCTCAGGGTATACAGAAGCGCTCGTTCTTATTTCCAGAGATCGTTACTACTAATCTTCTGACCGGGCTTCAAGACTCTTCCCACGTCACGCGCTTTGCCACCTGGTTAAGCTTTCAAGGCTGGGATACACTTGAGACAAAGCCTGCACGCTGCAACAACGCAATGGTTTATCAATTTTACGCAACTCTGGAGTACCAAGCGCCTAATCCCGAATACAGCTCAGTTGGCTTCACTTGGAGAGGTAATTCTAAAGAATGTTTTCGTGTCAAGGATATTGCCAAAGCTATTGGCTTAACGGAGCAGTCCAGTGGTTTCGGACGGCTTTACAAGAAGAATTGGCCGGCTGGTGCTACTGCGCTGAAGAAGGCAGTTTTTGGACCTAATGTGCCTAAGGGAGCGCTTACAGTGGATATGCTTTGCCCCGCCAAGCGCCTACTGCACCACTTCATCATCACCAACATCACGCCGCGAGATTACGATCGTGACAAGGTGACTATCGCTGATTGTTGTATTATGGCCGCAGTTATTTCCAATCAGGTTGTTAATACCGCTCAGCTCCTGATGAGTCATTTGGTGCTGTGTCGCACTGCTACATCTGGTCCTATGCCCTTCCCACACTTAATCTGCAAGATGCTTCGTGCCGACGGTTTGTACGACACCTCTCTTCCTGATTATGCATGTTCAACTTTTCTTACAACCGATACCATCGTGGCTATTCTCTTGCCCAAGACTGAGGAGAAGCTCCACTCTAGCTCGCGCTCTGAGCTGAGCCCTCGCGCTCGAGCTTCCTCTAGTTCTGCCGACTTGTCAGTAATTGTGGCCTCGATCGAAGCGCATCAGGAGAGGGTGGAAAAGCATCTTCGAGAGATGTTGAGCTGATGTCAACTATGCTGAAGCTGGTTCAGGAGAAGTTTGAAGCTGATAGGGGTGGTAGTTTGTGAGCAGTTGTGATGGTTGCGCTTTTAAGCGCTTTTGTTGACTTTCTTTTCTCTCTCTACTTTGTTCTAAGTTTTTGTGAATTAGCTTGCTAGGGTTCCTACCTACTTTGTGGCAGTTTGTGAACAATATAAATGAAGTATGCATCTTGACTTTTATATCTCTGAGAGCCTTACTGACGTGACTATTCTTTACTTAAGTTGCTTAGTGTTCTCTATTGAGCTTTGTCTGACGTCTTAGCTAGAAAGCGCACTCTACTATTTTTCTTACCATATGACTTTGCTTTGAATTTTTCGATGATGTCAAAAGGGGGAAAACACAGGTACATTCCTCTTTGATTAAGGGGGAAGTATGAGATCGTGCTTGAATTCAGGGGAATTGAAAACTGGTATGGTTAAATACTTGGTAAGATACTTTGATCCAATTCCGAATCTGAATACTTGATTAAATTGATATTATTGCCTTCATTTTAGTCACTTAAGAAGGTATTCATGAGCTTACTTGTTTACAGTTTGTCATCATCAAAAAGGGGGAAATTGTTAGTTGAGCTTTAATCATCTTGTTAAAGCTTAATCTATTTCTCTTTGTTTTGATGATAACAAACTAATATGTTTAATCTCTTAGTGTTTTCAAGCCTTCCAGGTTATTGCCATACTTGTAAGGATGCGCTTAAGTCACGTAGAGATGCGCTTGACTGGTCTCAGTCGCGCTTAACACCAAGCGGAGAAAGTAAGTTTCGCAAACGGTGTTTAATAAATCCATTCAAGACCAAGAAGTAAGAGTGATCGAGCTTCGAGGGCGTAGAGACGCACTTGAATGAAGTTGAAGAAGGTTGACCACGAGGTTCCACCAAAGCTTAGGGTGTGCCAGAGCGCAGAAGAACAAATCCACATGCTACGAAGGCTGGTAAAGCGGGAGAGTGCAAGTTGCGTGCACAGGAAGGTGCGAGAAGAACTTCACACTCTTTGGGACGCTACTCCAGGGATTGCCAGCGTGGAAGGAGTTTGTTAGAGCTTAAAGCACACGGATTGATTATGTGGCGTGGATCAACACATGAAGAACAGAACCAATTCACTCCAGGCCGTTGATTAATTCTGGTGAAGTGATCAAGGCACACGGATTGATGAGGTGGCATTGTGCTTAGTCTTTGTTTGTTACACGAATTGAGTTATAGGTTTAGCTTAAGGATTGTGTATAAATAGAGTACTGCTGCATTCACTCTAGGATTGCAAACTGAGAGAATATAGGAAGCTAGAGAGAGCTTAAGAGATATATTGGTTTGTAATCAGAGAGTGTTGAGAGTGCCTTCTTTGTTCTTCAGAGCTGAATTCCAAGTATTGTAAAGAGCTTACGAGTGAGCTTCAAGTGTTGAAGCGAGAGATTGTAATCCTTTCTTAATCAATACAAGTGTAGTGGTGAGTTTTATCCCGAGTCAGCTAGTGACTTAGGGTTCTCACCGTTTGGAAATTCTTGTGTGTGCAAATATAGGTGCGCTTTAACAACTTAAAGCGCGCTTTATTGTCTGTCTAACCTCTTCCGCACTTAAGGACTTTAGTAAACTCATTACTAATAGTTCTTCATAGGTTAAGCGCAATCCAAGTATTCAAGCGCAATTGAATTCTTGTTAAGCGCAACTAAGGCTTAATGAACCTTAGTGACAGTGAACAATAGCTTATCAAACACGTGTTTTCTACAGAGTGTTCTATGCTAGATTCGATCAAGTATTTCTTTTATTCTCATCTAGTTCTATGATCTTCTCCATTCTTATGATGTTCTTGATTGATTCTTCCATTATGCATAGCTAAATCCATATTTATAGGATTGTGGTGATCCCAACAATGAATTGATATATTTTCATCTTGTGTTTGTCTTTGATTGCGTGGATTCTTGTTTAATTCGATTCTAGGGATCTTATTGTGATTGAGATATTAGAATTATATTGGGTTGAGTCTGAAAGGAGATAGCTATAGATTTCAATTACACATGACATGAGTCTGAAAGGAGATTGCTTATGTTAGAACTATTTAGATTTGAACCCGAATAAACTTGTTTGTTCTTGTGGAGATCTAAGTAATCATAGAAACCTAGGTTAGGTTGGACTTAACTGAGCACGAAAGTGGATGTTAATCCGATCTAGTTCTAGTTTCTAAATGTCTAAAGAGTCTAAACTTGATTAGCTTTGTGTGACAACAGTTGTTAGTAGGAGTTTAGATACTTCTACTATTGTCCGAAAGGAATTAGTAGATATATTTGAATGCTTACGGTCAAACAAGTCCATGCTATTCTTCAATAAACACATCTTATAATCTGCCAAGGAGTTGTTGTGGTGATCCTCAAATATTTCTCATTCACATAACTTTCAAAAATTTGCATTTTCTCATTTTCGTAGCATAATCATCAAAACCCCTTCTTACGACTTAGCTTACCAGTTTAGTTGCAAAAGATACTACTTTGTCCTCGTGGAAACGACACTTGAAAAGCTACAATTGATCTCATACATTTGTGGTTAGGTTTAGTCCTATCAATAACCCCTGATTTCTCGAATTCAGTGGGGAAAGGTTCCCACCATTCATCATCATCATCACTAGGGAGATGATGAATCCTTTCAAATCTTGATCGCTCCTATAACATCGTTTTTAGCTTTATGAACCTTAATTTCATGACCCTAGTTGATTTACCTTGGTGTGGTACAACTTCTTCCACTAGTCACTTATAACATCCCAGTTTATAGTGGTACAACCTGGATTTTCCGAGATGTACTCCACAACATAACCGGATAAAATATCATAATTCTTAGCACAAAAGTCATATGTAGCTTGATTTTCTTGTTGAAATTTTAGAAGTTGAAGTTAATATTGAGTTTGGAAGAAGAAATTGGTTGATAAACTATTATTTTCAATATGTTGTTAGCAACTAGTTAATTGTTTGATCTCTATTGGTTGTTATGTGGAGCCAGTCTAGCATTATGCATTTTCTGGACTAGCTCTTAGATATGTGACAAAGCACATGAAGATGCTTCGTGATGAGGGTATACTCATGCGAGTGTGCGCAGATAGCTTCGTAACAGATCAAGGAACCAATCCAAATAGTTATTTATTTTTGTGTGATTGTATAGTACAGATAGCAGCAGATACATATAAAACATTGGGCTCGTATCATACTAGAAATCAATGTTATGAATAAGCTTACATTCCCAACTCATATCCAAGTATAGATCAAATACTGGTCTCATCTATATGTTGGGATGTACTCCAATAACAACAAACATATTCTGAATACATTTCCGTTCTAAATAAACAATATTATCGTACTCCAGATTGTGATTGGGATATGCCAATCCTCAAATTCTATGTTGTCGTCTTTTCATATGAAGAAGATGGTCCTTATGGACCTCAAACACAAGATGCAACTCCATCTATGCATGTAGATGAGAGTGTGGGTTTGCAAATGTGGGGGTGGTCTGCACAAGATCCCCAAATTAAAAAATTGTATGAAAGCCCCTCATGTTAAATCAGCTGACTTTAGTGAATTCTTTGTTGCAAATACTGTTTTTGAAAAGAGAGGTGATATTTTCACATGGACTAAGGGAAAAGCCTTGAAACACAACTTCACCCCGATCAACCACATGGTTGAAAACGGATCAAATTGAAGAAGACCTGCCACTTTGTTAGCCTATCAGAGGCATCGTCTGAATACACCAAGCAAGAGACCCAATGAGAAGGTTAGAAATAAAGGCAGAAAGTGTGGTTACTCTTTTATAATACAAGTTTTTGAAGAGCCGGTAAACAGATGAATATTGTTGTACCATGATACCCACAACCATGTCCTTTCTAGTAACCTGCACGGAAATTCATATGCTAGACAACCCACTAAAACATAGTTGGAGAAAATGAGGGAAATGGTTGAGGTTCATGCTAAGCGAAGGCATGTAATGGTGAAGCTGTCGAGCCCGGGCAATTTCACGAGTATCAAACAAGTTTACAACACCAATTAGAAGTTTAAGAGGGAAGGAATGGAGGGAAGAAAAATTGATCAAGAGTCCTTCAAAATGTGTAAGGATAAGAACTACTACGTAGAGCACAAATCCGACCCAGAAACAAACAAGATCACAAACGTATTTTCGTAAGCTCGGATGCAATTAAACTTCTTAGGGCGTTCCCGTACGTGATATTGTTGGCCTCCACATATGTGACTAATGTGTAAGTATAATTCCCTAAATCCTATATTGTGTTTTTCATGTTCCATATGACCAATCTAACATAATTCTTTTACATTTACGATAGTCCTTTCTTCGAGATTGTTGGTTTCACATCAACGTGGAGGAATTATAATGTTGAGGGTGCATTACTGGCCCATGAGCAAATAAAAAACTATGCATGGGCTATAGAATAACTTGCAAAGTTGTTCTTGAAAGTGAAGAAAGAGCCAACACGTATAGTGACTGATAAGGCTTTTTGCCAAATACCGAATTCCTTCTACACCGTTTTCATGTGCAGTAGCATATTGAACTTTTTGCCAAAAAGCTGACAGATAAGGCTAGAGCGGTCAGGTTGTCACGTGCGTATATGAACTTGTTCTACATCACTTCAGAATGGGACTATAACTTTAATCTCGACAAGCTGAACCGTGACTAGTGTAATCTACCAAAGGTACATGCGTGTAGGATCGAGTGACTTGATTGGCTCGCTTAAAGTATTTTACGATGTATATAATGAAAACACAAGTAAGCTAGTCTAATCTCAAAGATTAACTCTAATAGATATTGAGAACGATTTAGTGTTGCAGAATGAGAGATTAGCTACAATAATGAACTTAGTAATATGTATTAAAAAGCTCGGCTCAATGCAAAGATTTTTCTAAGGTGAGAACCCTAAGCTTCTATAAGCTCAGATAACACTCACCACTAAACTTATATTAATCAAGAGCAATTACACACTTAAGTTACTCCTAGCTCTAAGTAATTCTCTCTCACAATACAAGTTGTGTTCCACACATACAAGCAATCTCTCTTAATCAAGCTCTAAGGTGTTTTAGACACTGGCTCTCTTTACAGCGACTTAAGCACCTAATAGTTTTCTCTATATATATCTCTTGTACTTAATCGCTTTGCTATCTTTAGAAAGTGAAGCTCTATGAACTCGTATGCCTAACAACACCTAATGCACACTTATATAGTATTTCTAACTTAAACCCTAAAGATAACAAATCTATATCAAGTGGCAATGAAGACAACCACCTCAACAATCCGTGTGATCATTTGCGCTCCGCAAATGCATCATCGGCCTCTATCGCTTTGTGCTTCTCCACTTGATCTTCTCATCTCATCCACGTTGGCAATCCACACCTTCAGTGCATCTGATTTGTCCAAGCTTGTTGTTTCCAACAAGCTTCAACGGTCTTCCCTTCACTTGACCAAATCCTCTATGCTCTTGTACAAGATTCCACCCGTAGACTCTCGCTTTTTGCTCTATTGCTTGTATCTTCTCTCTTTTATCTGAAGCGTGATCCACTAGATTTACGGTGACTCTCGCTCGCCCAAAGCTAGTCCTTCGAACTTCTTATTTCTTCTCTGTAAGTCTTATTCTGTCTTGACGAGATTCAGCTTTCCCCGATAGATGACATCGGCCAAAATGATCGTTCCTTCCGATGTCAAATTAATTATCCCAACTACTACTCTACCTAAGAAAAGTGGTAAGTAGGGGTCGAATCCCACATGGAATCAAATGAGATCAATTCTTATGGTATCGAATTCAATTAACTCTAATATGTAACCAAAGGGGGGAAACGATGAAACTAACAAACAAATGATTGATTTGGTGATTTATATGGGAAAACACTTTGCACAATTGGTATCCACCTAACAAGTTGATTAAATGATCATTGAATTCTTGTATTCGGGTTCTCTTCTAATGCTTATATATCCTCTATTTTCCATAATCCTTGTTCTTATGTAGCTAACTAGTCCAACTAGTCCAAATAGCTCTTACCTATAAATATAGCCCTAAAGCTATCAAATATTAATTCCTAGGCAGCATTAAGTTCAAGAATAAATAGGAATGTGCAGTGTCACTTGGCTGCTAACACATCATTATCCTCCACACAACTTAAAGTCCAACTAGTCCAAGTAATTGATTTTCTACTCTATGGAAAGACACTTCAACTCGGAAAAGGCAGGCCTAGCTATATGAAATTGACTTAAACAACCTAGTTGGTCAATCTAGATAGATAATTCAATCCAATCATAAATATAGGCAAGAGGATAAAGCAAACTAGGATATATTATTATAACCAAAGGATAGAAGTGTTACATTTAATCAGCCTGTTGGTTTCACCAATCGAACAAAGTAAAGGAGACTACTCCTGACTCATTGGAAATAAAACTACGTAAAATGTGAATGATAAAATATGAGATGATATCTTCGATGGAAGCAAAGATATCATCTATTTATTAACCCTAACAAACAAGTTTAACAAATCAGCCCAAAACTCCATTAGAAAGTAGTCCAAAGCCCAAGTGAAATAGGGTTTCAGAACTTTCTCGATCCAACATGGGCGCGGTCGCACCTGGTCCCATTTTCCAGCTTTGCCCCGTGTCTAGTGATGCGGTCACGCACGCCAGGGTGCGGTCGCACCTACCCGTCTGCGGTCCTGCACGGCTGCGTTTTTGTGTGTGCGTCTCCTGCTTTGTACCCTTGACAAACCTCTCTCAAATGTCCATAATCCTCGTGTTTAACGCCTTTGCTTTGCCCAGTTCAGATCACGGTAATATGCACCATAATCAATCCAAATCATTCGTAATTGATGCTAACAACCACTTGCTACGCTGTACTAAATGCTGCCTATCAAACACCCCCATACTTGAACCTTTCTCATTCTCGAGTAAGTTGCCTCCAACTCCTCGGTGAGCTCAACGAGTATGGAAGACTTGGTAGTAGTGGTTGTCGAATCAACACTCTAACTTTAAGTACCTACAATCATCAAAAGCAATGGGTGTAGACTCCGACTCTACTAGAAATACTCAAAAGTAATGCAACTTAACTAGACTTTAAACTAACCCAACAATGGCATCAAATATTCCCCAAATTTGAACTATTTTTACTGTATGCAAATATATGAACCGGAATCCTGAAACTATGCTAAAGATGTCTCTATCAAAGTAATATATCAATGCGAATAACGGAAGATCAAATAAGCGACTAATTCTTGTCCTAAAATGCTTCATACTTATGAAAATTATGCACGAGTTCCAATCCTATCCAAAGCAAACAAAAACCACAACTCAACTCAAGTCATATCACATGCACTTTTTATAGCTCCTTTTTTTCATCCTATTCACATATTTTGCACTTTATTTTCATTTATTGGGTATCGGGCCCGTCTGTCTTATGGTCTGGGCCAACTAATGAGACTTTTTGCTTATTTAGCCATGGAGAATCGAACACAAAGTGATCTTTCATACCACGGAGATCGTGTGCTTTTCCAGCTTATTTCACTAGGAGTTCACTACCTTTCTTCTTTTTCTTTTATATTGTAATGCAAAAGGATGTAAACAATTTATTATGACAAAATGACAAACTAGAGAAGAGATGGTGAACATGCAATCTTAGTATCGGTTCTAATGCGTCCTAATCACAATCCTCATGCTCAAGTCAAAGTCCTCTACTTGATCACACATATCCTCATCATATATACTTGAAATATTAACATCTAAAACATATTCAAAATATTCAAAATTCATGCATCCTTATAGACGTTCACACAACATCAAACTGGGGGGAAATATGAATACCGACTCTAAAATTCAAAAATAACTCAAAATTCAAAAACCTCAAAAATTCAACTACTACTACTAGGATAGGTGAAGTAAATAATGTCCTCATTGTGAGATAAGGAACAAAGGTAACCTAAGTGGAAGTAAGAAAATTACTTCATGGACGGGCTGCCTCCCGGACAACGTCTTTGGTTAACATCGTAGGCCCGACGTCTTGCTCTCATGTCAACCTGCACTATCCCTCCTAAGGGCCAAGTCATCCTTCCTAACCAAATATTGCTTAATTCCTTTCTTTTTTGCGAGACCCTTGTTGTGCCATCCCTTTGTCTCTATGTAGTGTCCTGGGGATAACGCAGATGTCACTCTAGGTACCTGCACAATAGGGGGAAGAGAATGGGGGTTGTCTCCCTCTAACATCAGCATAGGGGGACCATCGGCCAAATCCATCTCCAACCTATCTATATCCCTTGCGGGATCAACTACCTTTATAACAAACACCACACTCCTCATCAGTATCATAAATATCAAAACTCACTTTATCACCATCAAACTCCAATGATAAGGTCCCATTCCCTAGGTCTACCTTGGTACCCGATATTCTCATAAATGATCTTCCTAAAAGTATAGGTACATCCTCCTTATCAATCTCCATATCAAGTATATAAAAGTCCGTGGGGAAGACTAACCTATCAACCTTAATTAGCACATTTTTCACAACTCACTTAGACGAACAATAGACTTATCAACTAATTGCACCAATATATCATTTTTATTCAGGGGGGCTAATCCTACTTGCATGAAAAGGGAGTGAGGAATGACATTAATGGCAGCTCATAAATCTAGCATGACCCTATCAAAATCAGTGATGCCGATACATCAAGAGATAGTCACCATATCTGGGTCGCTGAATTTGGTGGGCATGCATCTTTAGTAGATGGCAAAACTCTCTCTCCAACTATTACCTTGTTGTTTACCTTCGTCTTCTAGTTCTGCTTGAATGTGTAAAGTTCCTTAAGAAACTTTGTGGACCTTGGTATGCTCCTAATTAGCTGCTGCAACAGAGAATTGTTGACTGGGCAGTTAACTCTAAAATATAACCAATGGGGAAATGATAAAACTAACTAACAAATGATTGATTGGGTGAATTATATGGGAAAACACTTTCACAATTGGTATCCACCTAACAAGTTGATTAAATGATCATAGACTTCTTGTATTCAGGTTCTCTCCTAATGATTATATATCCTCTAATTTCCCTAATCCTTGTTCCTGTGTAGCTAATTAGTCCAACTAGTCCTAACAGCCCTTACCTCTAAATTTAGCCCTGAAACAATCAAAGGTTAATTCCTAGGCAACATTAAGTTCAAGAATAAATAGGAATGTGTAGTGCCACTTGGTTGCTAACACATCATTATCCTCCACACAACTACAAGTACAACTAGTCCAAGTAATTAATTTTCTACTCTATAACAAGACTCTCCAACTCGGACAAGCCAGGCCTAGCTATATGAAATTGACTTAAATAACCTAGGTGATCAATCAAGATAGACAATTCAATCCAATAAGAAATATAGGCAAGAGGATAAAGCTAACTAGGATATATTATTAGAACCAAAGGATAGAAGTGTTACATTTAATCAGTCTATTGGCTTCACCAATTGAACAAAGTAAAGGAGACTACTCTTGGCTCATTGCGAATAAAACTATGTAAAATATGAAATGATAAAAGATGAGATGATACCTTCGATGGAGGCACAACTCTCATCTATTTATTAACCCTAATAGAAAAGTCTTAACTAATCAACCCAAAAATCCATTAGAAAGTAGTCCAAAGACCAAGTGAAGTCCCAAGAGAAATAGGGTTTCAGAGCTTTCTCGGCCCGACACGATCACGGTCGCTCGTGTATCGGTGTTGTCGCGCCTGGGCCGCGTTTCCAGATTTTCCCCATGTCCAGTGGCGTGGTCGCGTGCGCCAGGCCGCGATCACGCCTACCCGTCTGCGGTCCTGCGCAGTTGCGTCCTTGTGTGCGAGGCTCCGACTTTGTACCCTTGGCAATCCTCTCCTCAAATGTCCGTAATACTCGTGTTTAACGTCTTTGCTTCACCCGGTCCGGATCATGGTAATACCTGCCGTAATCATGCCAAATCACTCATAATTGATGCTAACGACCACTTGATACGTTGTACTAAATGTTGCCTATCACTAGACCTTAAGCTAGTCTCCTCTTGGACTTAGCTAGTCCGCTTGTGTCAAAGCTACTCTCAGAACTCATCGAGCTATACCTGGTTAGCTTAGAACACACAAAGGACATCAAATACTTAGGTTTGTTATCATCAAAACAAGTGGAACGTTTGAGCTAGCTAGTTACACACTCTAGCTCAAGTCAACAATTTTCCCCTTTTTGATGATGACAAACCCTTAAACAAATAAGCTCATAAAATTTCAAAGCGTACTCAGTTAAGCCATAAATATGCAATGAAGCTTAATCAAGTACTTCAGGTATAACAAATAATCTCAATATCTTGCTTAATTACACTTAGCGAGTATACCTTTTTTTTCCCTTAGACCAATCCGGTATAAAATCTTCCCAATTTCGACAACGAAAAGAGTATTCTACCTCAATCATTTGCCTTCACAAACCTGTATATTTCCCCTTTTCTCATCATCGAGAAATTCCTACTTAATTCAACAAAGGAAACTAAAGTAAGCTACTTAGTCAAGCTCAAGGATGTGCTGTCGTTGGGCAGCATCAAACCTCACAAACACCTCTACGAGTAGAGTGGTAAGCAAGGGTCGATTCCTCAGAGAGTCTTGTAATCAATTCTTGTGTTCGCAAGGCATTCACAATACATAATTATAGGTTTGATCCTTGACTTATTAATTCTAATCGGGTTCATTCCCTAAATTATATATTAAGGTTTTCCTAGTCCATGTTCTTAATTAGTTAATTATTCAACTCGACATATTAACCCTTACCTCTAGATACAACCCTGAAGCTATCAAAGGTTAATCCCTAGGCGGCAATACATTCTTGAATAAATAGGAACATGCAGTGCCACTTGGCTGCTAACACATCATCATTCTCCACACAATCACAAGTCCAACTAGTCCAGGCAATTGATTTGCTACCCTATGAAAGACTCTCCAACTCGAACAAGTCAGACCTAGCAGTATGAAATAGATCTAAAAACCTAGGTAGCTAATTTAGAAAGATAAATCACATTCAATGATAAATAAGCACAAGATAATGAAACAACTCATAGAATATATATTATTAGAACCAAGGAAGATGTCTACAAACTCATAAATCCACAGGCTTCCTCCTGTAGAACAAAGCTAGAAGACTACTCGCTCCTCATTCTCATAAAACCTAATTATGATTTTAATGTGATAGATAATTTGATAATAGATGGAGAAAAATCTCTCATCTATTTATAAAAGATAAAACCCAAGAAAACAATCACTAAAAGGCCCAGCCCGAAATTCTATCTAAAACTAGGAAAAAAGGCCCATGAACTCTTGCAGGAAGAAAAGAGTCACGACACAGAAACGTACAGGGGCATGGCCCATGAACTCTTGTAGGATTTGGAACCTAGCCTCTTCCTCTTCCTCTTGTCAAACCACCTCCCTCTCTTCTTCATCTTTCATGTGTGTGCTCTCTGCAGTTGTTTGGTGAACCAAGGCCAAGGTGTTTGGGGTTCCGGCATCCTGAAAGGTGTGAGGTGTACGTATGTGGCTTGCCTCAGCTGAGGATCAACTCCCGGATCAAATCTCCTGCCTATCTCGCCTAACCTTGGTCCTGGATCGTACTCATTGACGTTCACTGGTGGCGGACGAGCGGCTCCGAAGGCTGCAGGGTACATCACACGGGTGCGCCAAGGAGGGTGCGGTCATGCTTCGACTTCCGGAAAAGGTCCCATAAATGTGCGGTATCTCCACTCCCTCCAATGAATATATTCTAAGGGTATCACCACGAGCCTTCGACGGATGACCTGGTTGGCCCCTTACTTGACTAATTCTTGGCTTGGGAGTTTGATTTGACACCAACACAAGGGAAACATGGTAGAAAACCACGCAGTACTCATGTTGATTTGGGTGAGTAGTTGCTTCGTATGATGTACAATTCAGACAATTTGTAGCCAAACTCTCTGATTATCTATGGTATTATTCTAAATATTATGTGAATTTGTGATTTTGTGATTTTCTCTTGGTGTTTAACTAGTCAAGAAATGAGCAACCGAGAGACGCGACGAAGCTTAGGCGGCGCTAAATTTGGATTTTAGAGGTTCAGAGCAAAATGGAGACGGAGAAGATAGGTTATGAGGGTTTGGTACCAGGCTTTTGCCTTTATAGAAAATTTTGGGCTTCGTGACGAGCCGGCCATAGAATGGGCGTGATATGATGAATAGAGGCGCTTCGCCGCAAAATGACATATACCTCTTTACGATGCAACAAGATATGACAATCAGGAAAAAGTGTTACGCGATGATAGCAATATCCATAAATGATCTCTTCCCTCAAACTTGCACTCAAATGTGTATAATAATGTGATAAGTTGAAAGCATTATAGTTTTGCTATCTATTTGTTTTCAGTGTCAATCAGAGTCTATCCATATATGACTCTTTACCCTCCAATTAAGGATTAAAAGAAAAAAGAATATCCATCCAAGAAAAGTTCTAATCATATAGTACTACTTACTAAGAGGACTTTCAATGGAGAAAGAAACATTAACGATTATAAGTTCTTACTTAGGAAAAGACGTGTGTGCATTCATTTACAAATACCTAAATTGGCTTCATATAAAGGCCTCGTTTGTTGTATAATTACATAAAGAAAAAACAGAAACAAAATGGACATAAACTATTTTTGTGTTAAAATTTATTCGTCAACTTTTTTGGAGTGTTGTTTTAAATTTGCATGTCAATAGAAGCAAAATCAAGAGTTTCTCATCTATTTTGGAACTTCAACAAATATTGGAAATACGAAAACCTTATAAACCATGGTGTAGTATGTAATTTATTAAGAGATCAATTTGACAAATAAGCAATGTCTTGAAAATGGACTACATTGATTATGTTCCAAAACATTATATCGAGCAAGACCTAATTTTTCTTCTCTGTGTAGTCGTGACCTCAATTCCTACAAACAATCATAAGCCACCCAAACCGACCACTAGTATAGAATCTCATTCTTTATCTTTATGGGATATGTATTTTTGCACCCAATTATAACAAAATATAAGTTTATTAGGATTCCACGTCCCTCTTAAAACCAAATACAGTCTACTATGTTTACCAATTATTACGGAAAAATATTATTTTTAAAATCAACCCTCAAGTTCAATTGATAACATAGGGTGTGTATGGAATGTTCTAGAATAGTCTAGTGAAGAGACAAGTGTCCAGTATGAATAGTACATCATATGTTCTATATAATGTATACATTACAATGAGAATTAAATATAAAAACATTAATTTTTAGCATGGTATCTAGAGCCTTTAAGGACACACGTCCAAAATTTTCTTCTCTTTTACCTTGATCCCCAAAAAACAAAAGAAACCCTAGCTTTTAAAAAAAAATAGTCTCCGCCTAAAATGGCTATTATCCCCTCCCAAGCTAACCCATCTCTTCCCTCCTTCATCACAGTCAAACTCTCCCATGACAATTCCCCGCTATGGCAAGATCAAGTAACCTCGTATCTATGTGCACATGGACTCTTCTCCTTGGTCGACAGTAGTAGTTTCTACCTGCCGGAATTAGTCTCATACACGCCAAATTTGGCATACTCCGTTTGGGTTGCTAAGGATCAACCAATAATGGCCATCTTGACCTCCTTCCTGACTGAGAATGTCAGGTGATTGACTGTTCTTTCTCTCTTCAAATCTGGAACAATTAACTGGTTCTTTTTGTTGCTTGTTCCAGTGTGCAAATTGTGCACACCCGACTTCAACTTCCCGGCTCTGATGGATCACCGACTTCTTCAACTGTGCCCGTTGTCTCAGTCAGATGTTGTCTGATTCCGGTCATGTTCTGTTCGACCTCGAGTTTTCCACATACTTGCTCGCCGTTTGGACTCCTAGTATTATTCGGTGGCTAAGTCGTTGTCGAATCATCCTCATCTTCCATCACCAACACATATTCTCAACCACTTGTTGGTCCATGAAGCCCGCCTAGCTCACCAGTCAAGGATTTGCATTCCTCTGTTTCCCTGAATAACACCCAAACAAACAGTATTCCACCTGAATTCAACTTTTCCAATAACTCTCGTACTCACAACAACAAAGGAGGCATGGGATGTTCACAGTACAAGAAAAATAGGGGTGCTCTTAGAATAGTAGACCTAATGGTCCTACGACGAATTTTTCTGGTGCCTCTGATGACCGTCTGACCTGCCAAGTGTGTCTCAAACGTGTTCACATTGCCTTCAAGTGTTGGCACCACTTCGACCAAGCTATCAAGCACCACCTCCCAAGTTTCAAGCTCAGTCCACTAGCTCTCAACCATGGTTTCCCGATACAGGCCCTACACACCATTACACTCTGGACATAAGCAATCTCCGCCTTGACGCATATCCTTACGATGGATTGGATTCGGTTTCTCTTAGAAATGGTTCTCAAGTCCCAATACACCACGATGGAAATGGTTCCATTGCCTCCTCTCACCATAATTTTTCCCTTCGAAATCTTCTCCACATTCCTCTCCTTAACAATAATTTATTATCGGTTTATAAATTTTGCAAGGATATATTGTATTTTTTGACTTTCATGCCGATTGTTTATTTGTGAAGGATTCCAAGACCAAGGCACCTCTTCTTCAAGGGTCCTCTAGGAATGGCCTTTACGAGCTTCATGTTGTTGCACCTCCACCATGCTCATCGTCATCGCCTTGTCAAGCTTTGTCAGCAACTTGGCACATAAAGTTGGGTCATCCCTCCTCTACTATTACTAGCCTAGTTTTCAAGCTTTTCCCTCAATTATAAAAGAAAGACCCACTGCGCCCATCCCCTTGTGAACTTGTTCATGGGTAAAAGCTCATGCTTTACCCAATCCTCCAAGTCCCACCACATCACCTAGTCCCATTCAACTTTTATTTATGGATGTAAAGGGCCCCGCACATGATCACTCTATTAAATGCGAATGTTTATTATCTTCCGATTGTGGATGATTTCTCTAAATTCACTTGGTTGTTTTTGTTCACCACAAAAAAATGTTTGCCAAACTTGTTACAACATTCATTACTTTTGTTACCAATTTTTTTCTCCACTAAAATTTCCTACATTCAAACCAATGGTGGAACCGAATTCAAACCACTAAAACCCATTTTTCAAACCTTGGGGGTCCCTCATCGCGTTACTTGCCCGTATGCTCATGCTTAAAATGGCAGTGTTAAGACCCGCCATTGTCTGAATCGTTGATATGGGGCTCACACTTATCAAGCAAGCCTCACATCCCTTGATTTTTTGGAATTTTGTATTTGAAACCGCCACATACCTCATAACTGCCTACCCACCCTCACTCTGCTTTTTTGCCAAACCCCCGATTACACCTTTCTTAAGGCTTTTGGTTGCCTTTGCTTCCCGAATCTTCACCCTTACCGCTCTCATAAATGACCCTTTCCGCTCCACTTCCATCATTTTTCTTGGTTATGCAAGCAACTATCGAGGTTACATATGTCCTGATTGGGTGACCCGAAAATTGTATATTTCACGGGGTTTTATTTTTCATGAAAATACTTTTTCTTATCCCTCCATAATTCCCATTTCTCTATCATCCCATACGTATACATCCTTACATGCATTGTCTGGTTTGCTACCTACACCATCTGGCCCAGTGATAGGCAGCATTTAGTACAGATCTACACATGGTTGTTAGGCATATATATCAAGTGATTTGGCACGGTTTATAGCAGGGATTACCGTGATCCAGAATGAGTGAAGCCAAGGAGTTAAATACGAGGATTACGGATAGAAGAGGGGGAAGACAGCCAAAAGGTACAAGCCGGAGCCGTACACGCCAGAGAAGTGACCGTGCTATAGGGGTTGTAGAGGCGCGCAACCGCGTCACGACACCGCACGACCGCGCCATCTCACAGGGAAAAAGTTCAAGACTCGGCCCAAGGCGCAACTGCACCGACACATGCGCGACCACGCCCGTGTCGGGCGGAGAAGCCACCGAAACCCTAATTTCCTTGTTGTTGCGCTTGGGCTTTGGGCTGCCTTCATTTGAGGAGTTTTGGGCTAGGTTAATTAGGTCTAGATTCTATCATTAGGTTAATAAATAGAGGAGACTTTGCCTCCATCTATGATCTCATATTTTATACATTTCATATTTTACGTAGTTTTTAGCAATGGGCCAGTAGTAGTTATCATGTACTTTGTGTGATTGGTGAAAGTCAATAGGTTGATTCAATGTAAGGTTTCTAATCTTGGTTCTCAATAATATATCTCAATTGCTTTATCCTCTTGCTTTTATCTCTTATTGAATTGAATTATCTATCTAGATTGATCACCTAGATTGTTTAAGTCAATTTCATATAGCTAGATATGGTTTATCCTAGTTGCAGAACCTTGCCATAGAGTAGAAAAACAACTACATGAACTAGTTGGACTTGTAGGTGTGTGGAGGATAATGATTTCACTAGTGGAAAAACCCTTTTAGAGGCGGGCATTTGACACTTGTTGAGGCGTATACCGTTCGTAGCAAATGAGGGGGCTGCAACAAGTGGGAACACTTTAGAGGCGGGCTAAATACACCTCAAAAAATACCCTTTTAGAGGCGGGCCTACAAAGGCCCGCCTCTAAAAGGGCCTCAACAAGTGCCTCATTGGACACTTGTTGAGGCGGGCCGGCCCAGTGTGCGCCTCAACAGGTACTTGTTGAGGCGGGTCGGCCCTTCGTTCGCCGCAAAAAGGCCAACTTTGTTGAGGCGGGCCGGCCCAGTGTGCGCTCAACAGGTGCTTGTTGAGGCGGTCGGCCATGTGTTCGCCGCTAAAAAGGCCGCACCTGTTGAGGCGGGCGTCCTTAAGCCCGCCTCAACAAGTGCCTTTCGAAGGCACCTGTTGAGGCGGTTTGCTTTAAGCCCGCCGCAACAAGTGCCTTCGGAGGCACTTGTTGCGTATGTTTTAGAGTCGGGCGTAAGGATGCCCGCCTCTATAAATAGGAAAAAAGAGCCACAACAAAACAGTAAGCTGGCCCCTACCTGCTCTTAGAATCGGCTGAAATAACCACACACAAATTTATAGAAGAATGTACTTTTATACAACAGGTTTGACCAGAGTACAGTTAAATTCTCAACAACAGTTTACAAGTACGAATAAGTTCAATCGATGATAGATATGTCGATGTAAAATATTGTGCCCATTGCTCACGAACTACATCCATTTCTTCAACAGTATATGATGTCGTCCTCTTAGTATATAGCTTCATAAGAAACACAGAAATTATTGATAAAAAACTCAAAAATATCAATGTATAGTTAATTATTTACATACCTTATCTAGTCGGTAATCATCAGAGCCATCGTTATCCCGTGAACTATCTCTAACATGAACTTCATGACATAATAGCCACACTCGGTTCCGCCGCTTTGTTGAGCGCACTAATTACACAAAATAAGGAGGTTGTCTTAGCTAGATACAAGGCCTTCGATTATAGATAAACAAACATAAAGCTAGTGTTTAAAATGTTATATGTACCTCTATATCAATGACTCTAAACGTCTTACGTTTTCCCAATGATTTATCGCAATTTCCACCTTGATACCTAAACACTTGAAATGCCCTAGAAAATCCACGCAATACAGTCATGATGTTGTTAGTATTTCAAAAAGAACTAATTCATAAGCAAGGAAGGAACCGAGCAAATAAGGGCGAAAGGAAAAGCTTTAACTTGGGGGGTTACGAAAGGAGGAACTTGGAGAATAATAAAAGGGGGTTTTCGAAGTCAAATATCTTACAAATTCAGTACTCGAGATGCATCAGTCTTTCTGCTGCCTGGATCTTTCAGAGAATCGAAAAGATAGACCTGTCCTCTAAATAGGTCTATCACGTACAAAATCCAATGATTGCTGCAGCATTTAAACGTAAATTGATAAAAATTAATGATTGCGTAAAATACTAATTATATATGAAACTTATTGAAAACACTTACTCTTGATTATATGGGAGCAAAAACAATTTGGCACTGTTAGCAATGAATACACGTTGCAAGTAAGTTGCTGGAACAGATGGGTCGGCCTTGATTCTAGTGCTTGACATCATCTCAGGACAGATGAATCCAATGCCAGCATTTTCAAATGCATGTTTGTGATTGTCCAATAAATAGCTGCACATTTAAAGGAAAAACAATTAAGAATGGAAGTTGAACAATTACAGAAAAAGATTAAGATTGATAGATGACAATTAAAAGATAAAGATTAATATTTACATCATGTAGACTTGAATCACAGAAACGTTTAAGCAATCCCCCGTAAGGAATTCATCTACATCGGATGCAGTGACATATGTTTGTGGATTTGTCGTCACATAATTCCAAACTGAGGCATCCAATGGGATGGGAGTATTATCATATATATCTCCCGGCGCCGAAGACATAACAAATTGCAACCACTTGCACGATTGGCCATGACCTTGAATTGCTTCGTTTTCTTCTTTCTTTTTTTTGCAGCTGATTCTTCCGTTTTTTTTATCACAGCTACCAACCACTTCTTTGTTGGACTGAGACTCATTGAGTACAAACAAGGAAGATGTAATATCATTCAATATAACTATCCCGCCAAGGGCTTAATTTATGAAGTCTATCCCGCCAAGGGCCTAAATTATGAATTCTATCCCGCCAAGGGCCTAAATTGGTAATAATATGCAACTATCCCGCCAAGGGCCTAAATTGACTTACCTTTGTATTTTTGGCGCTGTCATCCACCTTTTTCGAGAGAAATGACTTGGACTTCTTTGTTGGGCGTGGAGTAGTATAGTCCTATATATATTTGAAATCAAGTTGAGCAAGAGTGAGTAAGTGAAACCATCACCCGTAGGCACCGCCTAAGTTAGAGAAATGACTTGGACTTCTTACCTCGTCGTCTTTGAAAATCACTAAGCGGATCGGCCATTGCACGAAGCTGCCCTGAGCACCGCCTAAGTTAGTGAAACCATCACCCGTAGGCACCGGAAGAATATCATCATGATGTCCATCATAAACAAAATCAACTTGGACTTTGTAGTGATCAGGCTTCATCGGTGTAAAGTGCTTGGACGATGCATCATTTATGGGTTGTACCATACCATCCGCTACAAGCACTTTGTTACTAGAATCATTATCCTCAAGGGCAAGATGGCATGGAGTCCTTTCCTGCATAAGAGGTATTTTAATTCATGTTATAAGAGGTATTTGGACATAAATATTTCATGATAAAATTGTTGCATCAGTCATACCTTCAGCTCACGTGGTTGCGGTGTGGAATCATGACAAGGGGTATAGGGTGCATCAACATTAGGTGTCAGACCGGTAGTAGAAGTGAAGTGTGGTTGATTTATGTGTAGCATGGAGCTTATTTGCTTTTGTAGGGCCTCAGCCACCCTTTTATCTAACTCACCTTCAAACTCCTTTCTAACTTCAGCTCTGATCGATTCGATTAGATCTGAAGAAGCTTCACTAGAACATCTTCTTTGTCTTGGACCGAAAGCAACTCTATAACCCACAGTTCCACCTATTCCCTTGACACGACCACGATGATCCTTTTTCCCAATGGCTTTGGTGAGGGCATCCTCATCATCCTCAAACATAAGGTTTCCTTTTTCTTCTTCTTCGTTATACTCCTCCTATGATGCCAATTAAAAAAGTATAAATTAGTTCATATTTACAAGTAAATTTAAGTACATATTCATTGCAAAGCACTACTTACAATTTTTCTTGCAATTTCTACGACATCCTTATCATTCATGCTAACTTCCCACTTTCCATCCGTGGTTCGAACTTGATGAGCCAAAACCCATTCCTTTGATCTGTATTTTCTAGCTCTAGGAACCGATGAGTTCACTGAGGAGCTACTTGACAGAGATATAGCTGCTTCCTCTGGGAGTCGTCCTTCTTTTATCCACTCATTCCGTTTTCTAATATAACCCGCCTGGCCGGTGCGATGAGGATTCTTGTTTTGGGCTGCACTTGCCTTTGCTTTCGCACTACGAGCCTGTCAAAAGTCAAGAACATTATCACCAATGAGTTAGAAACATTATTATCAATGACTCTGGCCTATAACGAAGTAACTAAAAGGAAATAACATTATTACCAATGACTCTGGCTTGTGATATTCTTGAACAAAAGATAGCCAATCAGCCTCTGTTATGTGGTGGTAGACATCCCAAGGCATCTTGTTTGTAGGATACTTCGACGGCTTGAACGTCTTAGTTATCCATCGAGCTACCAACTTGCTCTTAAAATCTCTAAAGCGTTTTGCCACACATGAATGGAAATATTTTTCCCTTGATTTAGCCACATCATCAATGATGTGGAACATAAGCTGTGAATTTGTACAATAAGTTAATGATAGTTAATACAGTATATATTGAAGGTGTAATTTAAAAAGACATTATACCTTAGTCTCCTCCCAAAACCCTCGCCTCGTCTGCTCATCTATATTTTGGTATTCTTTCTCGTTAATATTTATTCTTTGAGCACAACTCCCAACTTGCTTTCCGTATTGTTTTGACCATTGACCATCTGGGACATTAAACGCATTATACTCAAGGTGCATAGGCTGTTTTACCTGAACACCTTTTGACGGACCACGCCCTTTATGAATCTGTGTAATTGCGCTAACACCTTGTGATTCGAGATCACCTTGAATAGGAAAAATAGCATTTTCTCTTTCATCAGCCATCCCACGCAAGAATTCCTGCAACAAAGTAAAAAAAAATATAATTAGATCATGATTTCATGAGTAGATATAAAAAAACAGGCTAATGGTTAGTATATGATTCCACCTCTTCTTATTCATTTGTGATTTGTAACTCATATTCCCTCCCTATGATCTGTACGGATATGATTAGTATTATTTATATCTTCCTCCTCGGGTAATGGTTGAACAACAGTTGATAACAAGGGTCTACCCGAACATCAAACTCATTGACACTAGAACTTGGACGATCAGGTATTTTCTTACCATGCCAAAACCAAACATGATAATCTTCTTTGAAACCACGACGAAATAAATGATCCTCAATCTCATCAATATCATCTAACCGCCTTATATTCTTACAATCACGGCAAGGACAATAGATTTTTTCTGCTTTCGTACTACGTTGGTGTGATAAAGCACATCTAATAAACTCCTCAACCCCACTCAAGTATTGTGTTGTAGTATGGTCACCGTACATCCAAGGACGACTCATTTCTAGTAATAATTGCAAGAAGAGGAAGATTTAATATCATTTCTAATAACTATCCCGCCAAGGGCCTAAATTATGAATTCTATCCCGCCAAGGGCCTAATTTAATAGATAATAATACGCAACTAAGCAAGAAAAAATATAAACTCAACTATCCCGCCAAGGGCCTAAATTATTAAATCTATCCCGCCAAGGGCCTAAGAAATTAGGGTAGAAGTATTACCTTGATTCAATATCGATCCTTCAAGACAACGCCTCAATAAACTCCTTCAATGCAAAATCTATAACCACAAAAAATAGTATATGAATTAGGTGTATACTTTTCATATTGTCATTGGGGCATTTCATCAAACACCTTCAAGGCAAAAGCTATAAACACAAAAAATACACAAATTCGGGATAGATTTAAACATTTAAATGCACAAGTTGTTAGTATTAGTTGTTTAGATTTGACTAGGATGAAAGATAGTATATGAATTAGGGGTATATTTTTCATATTTTCATAGAGGCATTTCATCAAACACTTTGAATGCACAAACTATAAACACAAAAAAATGAACAAATTGGGGATAGAATGCGGGTCTGTTGGAGGGCGAACGGAGATGGGTACTTACCGGCGAAAACGAGAACGCACGCGGGTCTGTTGGAGACGAAATGACAACGAAGAACCGCGGGTCTGTTGGAAACGAAACGAGAACGAAGACCAAGGGCGAACGCGGGTGTAGTGTTGGAGGGCGAACGCGCGGAGACGAAGACGAACGGAGAGGAGGGCGAACGAAAATGGAGGGTGCGGAAATGAGAAGACGAAATGGAGGGCGCGGCTGCTGTATAGCGAACGGAAATGAGAGAAGACGAAATGGAGGGCGCGGCTGTTGTTGGCATTTAAAACAATTAGTTGAGGCGGGCGTATAAAGGCCTGCCTTAACAAGTATTAAACGCGGCGGGCCGACTATGGCCCGCCTCAAAAAGAATTAGAAGAGGCGGGCTTAAATGCCCGCCTCTAATACTCAGCGTTTTTCAATCCGCGATTCACGGCGGGTTTGTTGAGGCGGGCCTTTATACGCCCGCCTCAACAAGTGGTAAATGAGGCGGGCCGCTTAGCGCCCGCCTCAAAAGGGGTTAAAAGAGGCGGGCATTTTAACCCTCCTCTAATACTCAGCGGGTGTCGAAAAAAAAACTATTGAGGCGGGCTTTCTTAGGCCCGCCTCAATTA